>NW_023493860.1:0-105655 GCF_013265735.2 Oncorhynchus mykiss | reverse complement strand
AACAAAAATATCTGTAGAGACTGAATGGTTGGAGCTAGGAACTACTATGACCCAGCTATGGAAAGCTGAGACTCTCACAAACACGTACATGTAATCGATTTTGCTCTATACCGCTCACAAGCACACAATACTATTTGCAGGTGAGGCGTTTGTGGGTAATCCCAGACATTGTCCACAATGCCAAACTCAAGACGTTGTCACTGACAAGTTGGTTACTCTTTCCCATTTAACAACTAAAGCCTTGCAAAAAGTTAATCACCTCACACACTGGAAATCTGCAATGGATTCACCAAAGTCTACTGAGAATGAGTAAATGTTCAAAGTCTTATTTTTCAAGAGTCAGTTGAGAATTCGACCAAGACCAGAGATTTCTGTTTGCCTGGCAATCTAACACAGATTTCCTCCTCAGGGGTTGCATACTTGTCGAAATGACATGTTCAAAACTTCCTGCATTGGCCGGGAATCGAACCCGGGCCTCCCCGTGGCAGGCGAGAATTCTACCACTGAACAACCAATGCCTTGGAAGGCTGAGTTAACCTCAAAGGCAGGAAATTGTATCATAAAGCTTTTTTTCCAAGAATATGTTCCACTTTGTGGGCTCAGCAACATTGTTCACCCTAAAAAAAGAGCAGTACTTTCTCCCCGTCGGGGAATTGAACCCCGGTCTCCCGCGTGACAGGCGGGATACTCACCACTATACTAACGAGGAGCAGGTGGGTTGGAACTTTGAAAAAACGTGGAGCATTGGTACTAACCCTAAATTTGGAATGTTGGGCTTAAACCCTTCTAACAAAAATATCTGTTAGACTGAATGGTTTGGAGCTAGGAACTACTATGACCCAGCTATGGAAAGCTGAGACTCTCACAAACACGTACATGTAATCGATTTTGCTCTATACCGCTCACAAGCCACACAATACTAGTTTGCAGGTGAGGCGTTTGTGGGTAATCCCAGGACATTGTCACAATGCCAAACTCAAGACAGTTGTCACTGACAATTTGGTTACTCTTTCCCATTTAACAACTAAAGCCTTGCAAAAAGTTAATCACCTCACACACTGGAAATCTGCAATGGATTCACCAAAGTCTACTGAGAATGAGTAAATGTTCAAAGTCTTATTTTCAAGAGTCGTTGAGAATTCGACCAAGACCAGAGATTTCTGTTTGCCTGGCAATCTAACACAGATTTCCTCCTCAGGGGTTTGCATACTTGTCGAAATGACATGTTCAAACTTCCTGCATTGGCCGGGAATCGAACCCGGGCCTCCCGCGTGGCAGGCGAGAATTCTACCACTGAACAACCAATGCCTTGGAGGCTGAGTTAACCTCAAGGCAGGAAATTGTATCATAAAGCTTTTTTTCCAAGAATATGTTCCACTTTGTGGGCTCAGCAACATTGTTCACCCTAAAAAAGAGCAGTACTTTCTCCCCTGTCGGGAATTGAACCCCGTTCCTCCGCGTGACAGGCGGGATACTCACCACTATACTAACGAGGAGCAGGTGGGTTGGAACTTTGAAAAAACGTTGACATTGGTACTACCCTAAATTTGGAATTTGGGTTAAACCCTTCTACTAAAATATCTGTATAGACTGAATGGTTGGAGCTGGAACTACTATGACCCAGCTATGGAAAGCTGAGACTCTCACAACACGTACATTTAATCGATTTTGCTCTATACGCTCACAATCCACGATACTAGTTGTCAGTGGGTTGTGAAATCCCTGATTGTCACAAAAACTACTTTTGAAAAAACGTGGAGCATTGGTACTAACCCTAAATTTGGAATTTTGGGCTTAAACCCTTCTAACAAAATATCTGTAGGACTGAATGGTTGGAGCTAGGAACTACTATGACCAGCTATGAAAGCTGAGACTCTCACAACACGTACATGTAATCGATTTTGCTCTATACCGCTCACAAGCCACACAATACTATTTGCAGGTGAGGCGTTTGTGGGTAATCCCAGGACATTGTCACAAATGCCAAACTCAAGACAGTTGTCACTGACAATTGGTTACTCTTTCCCATTTAACAACTAAAGCCTTGCAAAAAGTTAATCACCTCACACACTGGAAATCTGCAATGGATTCACCAAGTCTACTGAGAATGAGTAAATGTTCAAAGTCTTATTTTTCAAGAGTCAGTTGAGAATTCGACCAAGACCAGAGATTTCTGTTTGCCTGGCAATCTAACACAGATTTCCTCCTCAGGGTTTGCATACTTGTCGAAATGACATGTTCAAAACTTCCTGCATTGGCCGGGAATCGAACCCGGGCCTCCCGCGTGGCAGGCGAGAATTCTACCACTGAACAACCAATGCCTTGGAAGGCTGAGTTAACCTCAAGGCAGGAAATTGTATCATAAAGCTTTTTTTTCCAAGAATATGTTCCACTTTGTGGGCTCAGCAACATTGTTCACCCTAAAAAAGAGCAGTACTTTCTCCCCGTCGGGGAATTGAACCCCGGTCTCCCGCGTGACAGGCGGGGATACTCACCACTATACTAACGAGGAGCAGGTGGGTTGGAACTTTGAAAAAACGTGGAGCATTGGTACTAACCCTAAATTTGGAATGTTGGGCTTAAACCCTTCTAAAAAATATTCTGTAGAGACTGAATGGTTGGAGCTAGGAACTACTATGACCCAGCTATGGAAAGCTGAGACTCTCACAAACACGTACATGTAATCGATTTTGCTCTATACCGCTCACAAGCCACACAATACTAGTTTGCAGGTGAGGCGTTTGTGGGTAATCCCAGGACATTGTCACAAATGCCAAACTCAAGACAGTTGTCACTGACAAGTTGTTTACTCTTTCCCATTTAACAACTAAAGCCTTGCAAAAAGTTAATCACCTCACACACTGGAAATCTGCAATGGATTCACCAAAGTCTACTGAGAATGAGTAAATGTTCAAAGTCTTATTTTTCAAGAGTCAGTTGAGAATTCGACCAAGACCAGAGATTTCTGTTTGCCTGGCAATCTAACACAGATTTCCTCCTCAGGGGTTTGCATACTTGTCGAAATGACATGTTCAAAACTTCCTGCATTGGCCGGGAATCGAACCCGGGCCTCCCGCGTGGCAGGCGAGAATTCTACCACTGAACAACCAATGCCTTGGAAGGCTGAGTTAACCTCAAAGGCAGAAATTGTATCATAAAGCTTTTTTTCCAAGAATATGTTCCACTTTGTGGGCTCAGCAACATTGTTCACCCTAAAAAAGAGCAGTACTTTCTCCCCGTCGGGGATTGAACCCCGGTCTCCCGCGTGACAGGCGGGGATACTCACCACTATACTAACGAGGAGCAGGTGGGTTGGAACTTTGAAAAAACGTGGAGCATTGGTACTAACCCTAAATTTGGAATTTTGGGCTTAACCCTTCTAACAAAATATCTGTAGAGACTGAATGGTTGGAGCTAGGAACTACTATGACCCAGCTATGGAAAGCTGAGACTCTCACAAACACGTACATGTAATCGATTTTGCTCTATACCGCTCACAAGCCACACAATACTAGTTGCAGGTGAGGCGTTTGTGGGTAATCCCAGGACATTGTCACAAATGCCAACTCAGACAGTTGTCACTGACAAGTTGGTTACTCTTTCCCATTTAACAACTAAAGCCTTGCAAAAAGTTAATCACCTCACACACTGGAAATCTGCAATGGATTCACAAGTCTACTGAGAATGAGTAAATGTTCAAAGTCTTATTTTTCAAGAGTCAGTTGAGAATTCGACCAAGACCAGAGATTTCTGTTTGCCTGGCAATCTAACACAGATTTCCTCCTCAGGGGTTTGCATACTTGTCGAAATGACATGTTCAAAACTTCCTGCATTGGCCGGAATCGAACCCGGGCCTCCCGCGTGGCAGGCGAGAATTCTACCACTGAACAACCAATGCCTTGGAAGGCTGAGTTAACCTCAAAGGCAGGAAATTGTATCATAAAGCTTTTTTTCCAAGAATATGTTCCACTTTGTGGGCTCAACAACATTGTTCACCCTAAAAAAAGAGCAGTACTTTCTCCCCGTGGGGAATTGAACCCGGTCTCCCGCGTGACAGGCGGGATACTCACCACTATACTAACGAGGAGCAGGTGGGTTGGAACTTTGAAAAAACGTGGAGCATTGGTACTAACCCTAAATTTGGAATGTTGGGCTTAAACCCTTCTAACAAAATATCTGTAGAGACTGAATGGTTGGAGCTAGGAACTACTATGACCCAGCTATGGAAAGCTGAGACTCTCACAAACACGTACATGTAATCGATTTTGCTCTATACCGCTCACAAGCCACACAATACTAGTTTGCAGGTGAGGCGTTTGTGGGTAATCCCAGGACATTGTCACAAATGCCAAACTCAAGACAGTTGTCACTGACAAGTTGGTTACTCTTTCCCATTTAACAACTAAAGCCTTGCAAAAAGTTAATCACCTCACACACTGGAAATCTGCAATGGATTCACCAAAGTCTACTGAGAATGAGTAAATGTTCAAAGTCTTATTTTTCAAGAGTCAGTTGAGAATTCGACCAAGACCAGAGATTTCTGTTTGCCTGGCAATCTAACACAGATTTCCTCCTCAGGGGTTTGCATACTTGTCGAAATGACATGTTCAAAACTTCCTGCATTGGCCGGGAATCGAACCCGGCCTCCCGCGTGGCAGGCGAGAATTCTACCACTGAACAACCAATGCCTTGGAAGGCTGAGTTAACCTCAAAGGCAGGAAATTGTATCATAAAGCTTTTTTTCCAAGAATATGTTCCACTTTGTGGGCTCACAACATTGTTCACCCTAAAAAAGAGCAGTACTTTCTCCCCGTCGGGGAATTGAACCCCGGTCTCCCGCGTGACAGGCGGGATACTCACCACTATACTAACGAGGAGCAGGTGGGTTGGAACTTTGAAAAAACGTGGAGCATTGGTACTAACCCTAAATTTGGAATGTTGGGCTTAAACCCTTCTAACAAAAATATCTGTAGAGACTGAATGGTTGGAGCTAGGAACTACTATGACCCAGCTATGGAAAGCTGAGACTCTCACAAACACGTACATGTAATCGATTTTGCTCTATACCGCTCACAAGCCACACAATACTAGTTTGCAGGTGAGGCGTTTGTGGGTAATCCCAGGACATTGTCACAAATGCCAAACTCAAGACAGTTGTCACTGACAAGTTGGTTACTCTTTCCCATTTAACAACTAAAGCCTTGCAAAAAGTTAATCACCTCACACACTGGAAATCTGCAATGGATTCACCAAAGTCTACTGAGAATGAGTAAATGTTCAAAGTCTTATTTTTCAAGAGTCAGTTGAGAATTCGACCAAGACCAGAGATTTCTGTTTGCCTGGCAATCTAACACAGATTTCCTCCTCAGGGGTTTGCATACTTGTCGAAATGACATGTTCAAAACTTCCTGCATTGGCCGGGAATCGAACCCGGGCCTCCCGCGTGGCAGGCGAGAATTCTACCACTGAACAACCAATGCCTTGGAAGGCTGAGTTAACCTCAAAGGCAGGAAATTGTATCATAAAGCTTTTTTTCCAAAAATATGTTCCACTTTGTGGGCTCAGCAACATTGTTCACCCTAAAAAAAGAGCAGTACTTTCTCCCCGTCGGGAATTGAACCCCGGTCTCCCGCGTGACAGGCGGGATACTCACCACTATACTAACGAGGAGCAGGTGGGTTGGAACTTTGAAAAAACGTGGAGCATTGGTACTAACCCTAAATTTGGAATGTTGGGCTTAAACCCTTCTAACAAAAATATCTGTAGAGACTGAATGGTTGGAGCTAGGAACTACTATGACCCAGCTATGGAAAGCTGAGACTCTCACAAACACGTACATGTAATCGATTTTGCTCTATACCGCTCACAAGCCACACATACTAGTTTGCAGGTGAGGCGTTTGTGGGTAATCCCAGGACATTGTCACAAATGCCAAACTCAAGACAGTTGTCACTGACAAGTTGGTTACTCTTTCCCATTTAACAACTAAAGCCTTGCAAAAAGTTAATCACCTCACACACTGGAAATCTGCAATGGATTCACCAAAGTCTACTGAGAATGAGTAAATGTTCAAAGTCTTATTTTTCAAGAGTCAGTTGAGAATTCGACCAAGACCAGAGATTTCTGTTTGCCTGGCAATCTAACACAGATTTCCTCCTCAGGGGTTTGCATACTTGTCGAAATGACATGTTCAAAACTTCCTGCATTGGCCGGGAATCGAACCCGGGCCTCCCGCGTGGCAGGCGAGAATTCTACCACTGAACAACCAATGCCTTGGAAGGCTGAGTTAACCTCAAAGGCAGGAAATTGTATCATAAAGCTTTTTTTTCCAAAATATGTTCCACTTTGTGGGCTCAGCAACATTGTTCACCCTAAAAAAAGAGCAGTACTTTCTCCCCGTCGGGGAATTGAACCCCGGTCTCCCGCGTGACAGGCGGGGATACTCACCACTATACTAACGAGGAGCAGGTGGGTTGGAACTTTGAAAAAACGTGGAGCATTGGTACTAACCCTAAATTTGGAATGTTGGGCTTAAACCCTTCTAACAAAAATATCTGTAGAGACTGAATGGTTGGAGCTAGGAACTACTATGACCCAGCTATGGAAAGCTGAGACTCTCACAAACACGTACATGTAATCGATTTTGCTCTATACCGCTCACAAGCCACACAATACTAGTTTGCAGGTGAGGCGTTTGTGGGTAATCCCAGGACATTGTCACAAATGCCAAACTCAAGACAGTTGTCACTGACAAGTTGGTTACTCTTTCCCATTTAACAACTAAAGCCTTGCAAAAAGTTAATCACCTCACACACTGGAAATCTGCAATGGATTCACCAAAGTCTACTGAGAATGAGTAAATGTTCAAAGTCTTATTTTTCAAGAGTCAGTTGAGAATTCGACCAAGACCAGAGATTTCTGTTTGCCTGGCAATCTAACACAGATTTCCTCCTCAGGGGTTTGCATACTTGTCGAAATGACATGTTCAAAACTTCCTGCATTGGCCGGGAATCGAACCCGGGCCTCCCGCGTGGCAGGCGAGAATTCTACCACTGAACAACCAATGCCTTGGAAGGCTGAGTTAACCTCAAAGGCAGGAAATTGTATCATAAAGCTTTTTTTCCAAGAATATGTTCCACTTTGTGGGCTCAGCAACATTGTTCACCCTAAAAAAGAGCAGTACTTTCTCCCCGTCGGGGAATTGAACCCCGGTCTCCCGCGTGACAGGCGGGGATACTCACCACTATACTAACGAGGAGCAGGTGGGTTGGAACTTTGAAAAAACGTGGAGCATTGGTACTAACCCTAAATTTGGAATGTTGGGCTTAAACCCTTCTAACAAAAATATCTGTAGAGACTGAATGGTTGGAGCTAGGAACTACTATGACCCAGCTATGGAAAGCTGAGACTCTCACAAACACGTACATGTAATCGATTTTGCTCTATACCGCTCACAAGCCACACAATACTAGTTTGCAGGTGAGGCGTTTGTGGGTAATCCCAGGACATTGTCACAAATGCCAAACTCAAGACAGTTGTCACTGACAAGTTGGTTACTCTTTCCCATTTAACAACTAAAGCCTTGCAAAAAGTTAATCACCTCACACACTGGAAATCTGCAATGGATTCACCAAAGTCTACTGAGAATGAGTAAATGTTCAAAGTCTTATTTTTCAAGAGTCAGTTGAGAATTCGACCAAGACCAGAGATTTCTGTTTGCCTGGCAATCTAACACAGATTTCCTCCTCAGGGGTTTGCATACTTGTCGAAATGACATGTTCAAAACTTCCTGCATTGGCCGGAATCGAACCCGGGCCTCCCGCGTGGCAGGCGAGAATTCTACCACTGAACAACCAATGCCTTGGAAGGCTGAGTTAACCTCAAAGGCAGGAAATTGTATCATAAAGCTTTTTTTCCAAGAATATGTTCCACTTTGTGGGCTCAGCAACATTGTTCACCCTAAAAAAAGAGCAGTACTTTCTCCCCGTCGGGGAATTGAACCCCGGTCTCCCGCGTGACAGGCGGGGATACTCACCACTATACTAACGAGGAGCAGGTGGGTTGGAACTTTGAAAAAACGTGGAGCATTGGTACTAACCCTAAATTTGGAATGTTGGGCTTAAACCCTTCTAACAAAAATATCTGTAGAGACTGAATGGTTGGAGCTAGGAACTACTATGACCCAGCTATGGAAAGCTGAGACTCTCACAAACACGTACATGTAATCGATTTTGCTCTATACCGCTCACAAGCCACACAATACTAGTTTGCAGGTGAGGCGTTTGTGGGTAATCCCAGGACATTGTCACAAATGCCAAACTCAAGACAGTTGTCACTGACAAGTTGGTTACTCTTTCCCATTTAACAACTAAAGCCTTGCAAAAAGTTAATCACCTCACACACTGGAAATCTGCAATGGATTCACCAAAGTCTACTGAGAATGAGTAAATGTTCAAAGTCTTATTTTTCAAGAGTCAGTTGAGAATTCGACCAAGACCAGAGATTTCTGTTTGCCTGGCAATCTAACACAGATTTCCTCCTCAGGGGTTTGCATACTTGTCGAAATGACATGTTCAAAACTTCCTGCATTGGCCGGAATCGAACCCGGGCCTCCCGCGTGGCAGGCGAGAATTCTACCACTGAACAACCAATGCCTTGGAAGGCTGAGTTAACCTCAAAGGCAGGAAATTGTATCATAAAGCTTTTTTTCCAAGAATATGTTCCACTTTGTGGGCTCAGCAACATTGTTCACCCTAAAAAAAGAGCAGTACTTTCTCCCCGTCGGGGAATTGAACCCCGGTCTCCCGCGTGACAGGCGGGGATACTCACCACTATACTAACGAGGAGCAGGTGGGTTGGAACTTTGAAAAAACGTGGAGCATTGGTACTAACCCTAAATTTGGAATGTTGGGCTTAAACCCTTCTAACAAAAATATCTGTAGAGACTGAATGGTTGGAGCTAGGAACTACTATGACCCAGCTATGGAAAGCTGAGACTCTCACAAACACGTACATGTAATCGATTTTGCTCTATACCGCTCACAAGCCACACAATACTAGTTTGCAGGTGAGGCGTTTGTGGGTAATCCCAGGACATTGTCACAAATGCCAAACTCAAGACAGTTGTCACTGACAAGTTGGTTACTCTTTCCCATTTAACAACTAAAGCCTTGCAAAAAGTTAATCACCTCACACACTGGAAATCTGCAATGGATTCACCAAAGTCTACTGAGAATGAGTAAATGTTCAAAGTCTTATTTTTCAAGAGTCAGTTGAGAATTCGACCAAGACCAGAGATTTCTGTTTGCCTGGCAATCTAACACAGATTTCCTCCTCAGGGGTTTGCATACTTGTCGAAATGACATGTTCAAAACTTCCTGCATTGGCCGGGAATCGAACCCGGGCCTCCCGCGTGGCAGGCGAGAATTCTACCACTGAACAACCAATGCCTTGGAAGGCTGAGTTAACCTCAAAGGCAGGAAATTGTATCATAAAGCTTTTTTTCCAAGAATATGTTCCACTTTGTGGGCTCAGCAACATTGTTCACCCTAAAAAAAGAGCAGTACTTTCTCCCCGTCGGGGAATTGAACCCCGGTCTCCCGCGTGACAGGCGGGGATACTCACCACTATACTAACGAGGAGCAGGTGGGTTGGAACTTTGAAAAAACGTGGAGCATTGGTACTAACCCTAAATTTGGAATGTTGGGCTTAAACCCTTCTAACAAAAATATCTGTAGAGACTGAATGGTTGGAGCTAGGAACTACTATGACCCAGCTATGGAAAGCTGAGACTCTCACAAACACGTACATGTAATCGATTTTGCTCTATACCGCTCACAAGCCACACAATACTAGTTTGCAGGTGAGGCGTTTGTGGGTAATCCCAGGACATTGTCACAAATGCCAAACTCAAGACAGTTGTCACTGACAAGTTGGTTACTCTTTCCCATTTAACAACTAAAGCCTTGCAAAAAGTTAATCACCTCACACACTGGAAATCTGCAATGGATTCACCAAAGTCTACTGAGAATGAGTAAATGTTCAAAGTCTTATTTTTCAAGAGTCAGTTGAGAATTCGACCAAGACCAGAGATTTCTGTTTGCCTGGCAATCTAACACAGATTTCCTCCTCAGGGGTTTGCATACTTGTCGAAATGACATGTTCAAAACTTCCTGCATTGGCCGGAATCGAACCCGGGCCTCCCGCGTGGCAGGCGAGAATTCTACCACTGAACAACCAATGCCTTGGAAGGCTGAGTTAACCTCAAAGGCAGGAAATTGTATCATAAAGCTTTTTTTCCAAGAATATGTTCCACTTTGTGGGCTCAGCAACATTGTTCACCCTAAAAAAAGAGCAGTACTTTCTCCCCGTCGGGGAATTGAACCCCGGTCTCCCGCGTGACAGGCGGGGATACTCACCACTATACTAACGAGGAGCAGGTGGGTTGGAACTTTGAAAAAACGTGGAGCATTGGTACTAACCCTAAATTTGGAATGTTGGGCTTAAACCCTTCTAACAAAAATATCTGTAGAGACTGAATGGTTGGAGCTAGGAACTACTATGACCCAGCTATGGAAAGCTGAGACTCTCACAAACACGTACATGTAATCGATTTTGCTCTATACCGCTCACAAGCCACACAATACTAGTTTGCAGGTGAGGCGTTTGTGGGTAATCCCAGGACATTGTCACAAATGCCAAACTCAAGACAGTTGTCACTGACAAGTTGGTTACTCTTTCCCATTTAACAACTAAAGCCTTGCAAAAAGTTAATCACCTCACACACTGGAAATCTGCAATGGATTCACCAAAGTCTACTGAGAATGAGTAAATGTTCAAAGTCTTATTTTTCAAGAGTCAGTTGAGAATTCGACCAAGACCAGAGATTTCTGTTTGCCTGGCAATCTAACACAGATTTCCTCCTCAGGGGTTTGCATACTTGTCGAAATGACATGTTCAAAACTTCCTGCATTGGCCGGGAATCGAACCCGGGCCTCCCGCGTGGCAGGCGAGAATTCTACCACTGAACAACCAATGCCTTGGAAGGCTGAGTTAACCTCAAAGGCAGGAAATTGTATCATAAAGCTTTTTTTCCAAGAATATGTTCCACTTTGTGGGCTCAGCAACATTGTTCACCCTAAAAAAAGAGCAGTACTTTCTCCCCGTCGGGGAATTGAACCCCGGTCTCCCGCGTGACAGGCGGGGATACTCACCACTATACTAACGAGGAGCAGGTGGGTTGGAACTTTGAAAAAACGTGGAGCATTGGTACTAACCCTAAATTTGGAATGTTGGGCTTAAACCCTTCTAACAAAAATATCTGTAGAGACTGAATGGTTGGAGCTAGGAACTACTATGACCCAGCTATGGAAAGCTGAGACTCTCACAAACACGTACATGTAATCGATTTTGCTCTATACCGCTCACAAGCCACACAATACTAGTTTGCAGGTGAGGCGTTTGTGGGTAATCCCAGGACATTGTCACAAATGCCAAACTCAAGACAGTTGTCACTGACAAGTTGGTTACTCTTTCCCATTTAACAACTAAAGCCTTGCAAAAAGTTAATCACCTCACACACTGGAAATCTGCAATGGATTCACCAAAGTCTACTGAGAATGAGTAAATGTTCAAAGTCTTATTTTTCAAGAGTCAGTTGAGAATTCGACCAAGACCAGAGATTTCTGTTTGCCTGGCAATCTAACACAGATTTCCTCCTCAGGGGTTTGCATACTTGTCGAAATGACATGTTCAAAACTTCCTGCATTGGCCGGGAATCGAACCCGGGCCTCCCGCGTGGCAGGCGAGAATTCTACCACTGAACAACCAATGCCTTGGAAGGCTGAGTTAACCTCAAAGGCAGGAAATTGTATCATAAAGCTTTTTTTCCAAGAATATGTTCCACTTTGTGGGCTCAGCAACATTGTTCACCCTAAAAAAAGAGCAGTACTTTCTCCCCGTCGGGGAATTGAACCCCGGTCTCCCGCGTGACAGGCGGGGATACTCACCACTATACTAACGAGGAGCAGGTGGGTTGGAACTTTGAAAAAACGTGGAGCATTGGTACTAACCCTAAATTTGGAATGTTGGGCTTAAACCCTTCTAACAAAAATATCTGTAGAGACTGAATGGTTGGAGCTAGGAACTACTATGACCCAGCTATGGAAAGCTGAGACTCTCACAAACACGTACATGTAATCGATTTTGCTCTATACCGCTCACAAGCCACACAATACTAGTTTGCAGGTGAGGCGTTTGTGGGTAATCCCAGGACATTGTCACAAATGCCAAACTCAAGACAGTTGTCACTGACAAGTTGGTTACTCTTTCCCATTTAACAACTAAAGCCTTGCAAAAAGTTAATCACCTCACACACTGGAAATCTGCAATGGATTCACCAAAGTCTACTGAGAATGAGTAAATGTTCAAAGTCTTATTTTTCAAGAGTCAGTTGAGAATTCGACCAAGACCAGAGATTTCTGTTTGCCTGGCAATCTAACACAGATTTCCTCCTCAGGGGTTTGCATACTTGTCGAAATGACATGTTCAAAACTTCCTGCATTGGCCGGGAATCGAACCCGGGCCTCCCGCGTGGCAGGCGAGAATTCTACCACTGAACAACCAATGCCTTGGAAGGCTGAGTTAACCTCAAAGGCAGGAAATTGTATCATAAAGCTTTTTTTCCAAGAATATGTTCCACTTTGTGGGCTCAACAACATTGTTCACCCTAAAAAAAGAGCAGTACTTTCTCCCCGTCGGGGAATTGAACCCCGGTCTCCCGCGTGACAGGCGGGGATACTCACCACTATACTAACGAGGAGCAGGTGGGTTGGAACTTTGAAAAAACGTGGAGCATTGGTACTAACCCTAAATTTGGAATGTTGGGCTTAAACCCTTCTAACAAAAATATCTGTAGAGACTGAATGGTTGGAGCTAGGAACTACTATGACCCAGCTATGGAAAGCTGAGACTCTCACAAACACGTACATGTAATCGATTTTGCTCTATACCGCTCACAAGCCACACAATACTAGTTTGCAGGTGAGGCGTTTGTGGGTAATCCCAGGACATTGTCACAAATGCCAAACTCAAGACAGTTGTCACTGACAAGTTGGTTACTCTTTCCCATTTAACAACTAAAGCCTTGCAAAAAGTTAATCACCTCACACACTGGAAATCTGCAATGGATTCACCAAAGTCTACTGAGAATGAGTAAATGTTCAAAGTCTTATTTTTCAAGAGTCAGTTGAGAATTCGACCAAGACCAGAGATTTCTGTTTGCCTGGCAATCTAACACAGATTTCCTCCTCAGGGGTTTGCATACTTGTCGAAATGACATGTTCAAAACTTCCTGCATTGGCCGGGAATCGAACCCGGGCCTCCCGCGTGGCAGGCGAGAATTCTACCACTGAACAACCAATGCCTTGGAAGGCTGAGTTAACCTCAAAGGCAGGAAATTGTATCATAAAGCTTTTTTTCCAAGAATATGTTCCACTTTGTGGGCTCAGCAACATTGTTCACCCTAAAAAAAGAGCAGTACTTTCTCCCCGTCGGGGAATTGAACCCCGGTCTCCCGCGTGACAGGCGGGGATACTCACCACTATACTAACGAGGAGCAGGTGGGTTGGAACTTTGAAAAAACGTGGAGCATTGGTACTAACCCTAAATTTGGAATGTTGGGCTTAAACCCTTCTAACAAAAATATCTGTAGAGACTGAATGGTTGGAGCTAGGAACTACTATGACCCAGCTATGGAAAGCTGAGACTCTCACAAACACGTACATGTAATCGATTTTGCTCTATACCGCTCACAAGCCACACAATACTAGTTTGCAGGTGAGGCGTTTGTGGGTAATCCCAGGACATTGTCACAAATGCCAAACTCAAGACAGTTGTCACTGACAAGTTGGTTACTCTTTCCCATTTAACAACTAAAGCCTTGCAAAAAGTTAATCACCTCACACACTGGAAATCTGCAATGGATTCACCAAAGTCTACTGAGAATGAGTAAATGTTCAAAGTCTTATTTTTCAAGAGTCAGTTGAGAATTCGACCAAGACCAGAGATTTCTGTTTGCCTGGCAATCTAACACAGATTTCCTCCTCAGGGGTTTGCATACTTGTCGAAATGACATGTTCAAAACTTCCTGCATTGGCCGGGAATCGAACCCGGGCCTCCCGCGTGGCAGGCGAGAATTCTACCACTGAACAACCAATGCCTTGGAAGGCTGAGTTAACCTCAAAGGCAGGAAATTGTATCATAAAGCTTTTTTTCCAAGAATATGTTCCACTTTGTGGGCTCAGCAACATTGTTCACCCTAAAAAAAGAGCAGTACTTTCTCCCCGTCGGGGAATTGAACCCCGGTCTCCCGCGTGACAGGCGGGGATACTCACCACTATACTAACGAGGAGCAGGTGGGTTGGAACTTTGAAAAAACGTGGAGCATTGGTACTAACCCTAAATTTGGAATGTTGGGCTTAAACCCTTCTAACAAAAATATCTGTAGAGACTGAATGGTTGGAGCTAGGAACTACTATGACCCAGCTATGGAAAGCTGAGACTCTCACAAACACGTACATGTAATCGATTTTGCTCTATACCGCTCACAAGCCACACAATACTAGTTTGCAGGTGAGGCGTTTGTGGGTAATCCCAGGACATTGTCACAAATGCCAAACTCAAGACAGTTGTCACTGACAAGTTGGTTACTCTTTCCCATTTAACAACTAAAGCCTTGCAAAAAGTTAATCACCTCACACACTGGAAATCTGCAATGGATTCACCAAAGTCTACTGAGAATGAGTAAATGTTCAAAGTCTTATTTTTCAAGAGTCAGTTGAGAATTCGACCAAGACCAGAGATTTCTGTTTGCCTGGCAATCTAACACAGATTTCCTCCTCAGGGGTTTGCATACTTGTCGAAATGACATGTTCAAAACTTCCTGCATTGGCCGGGAATCGAACCCGGGCCTCCCGCGTGGCAGGCGAGAATTCTACCACTGAACAACCAATGCCTTGGAAGGCTGAGTTAACCTCAAAGGCAGGAAATTGTATCATAAAGCTTTTTTTCCAAGAATATGTTCCACTTTGTGGGCTCAGCAACATTGTTCACCCTAAAAAAAGAGCAGTACTTTCTCCCCGTCGGGGAATTGAACCCCGGTCTCCCGCGTGACAGGCGGGGATACTCACCACTATACTAACGAGGAGCAGGTGGGTTGGAACTTTGAAAAAACGTGGAGCATTGGTACTAACCCTAAATTTGGAATGTTGGGCTTAAACCCTTCTAACAAAAATATCTGTAGAGACTGAATGGTTGGAGCTAGGAACTACTATGACCCAGCTATGGAAAGCTGAGACTCTCACAAACACGTACATGTAATCGATTTTGCTCTATACCGCTCACAAGCCACACAATACTAGTTTGCAGGTGAGGCGTTTGTGGGTAATCCCAGGACATTGTCACAAATGCCAAACTCAAGACAGTTGTCACTGACAAGTTGGTTACTCTTTCCCATTTAACAACTAAAGCCTTGCAAAAAGTTAATCACCTCACACACTGGAAATCTGCAATGGATTCACCAAAGTCTACTGAGAATGAGTAAATGTTCAAAGTCTTATTTTTCAAGAGTCAGTTGAGAATTCGACCAAGACCAGAGATTTCTGTTTGCCTGGCAATCTAACACAGATTTCCTCCTCAGGGGTTTGCATACTTGTCGAAATGACATGTTCAAAACTTCCTGCATTGGCCGGGAATCGAACCCGGGCCTCCCGCGTGGCAGGCGAGAATTCTACCACTGAACAACCAATGCCTTGGAAGGCTGAGTTAACCTCAAAGGCAGGAAATTGTATCATAAAGCTTTTTTTCCAAGAATATGTTCCACTTTGTGGGCTCAACAACATTGTTCACCCTAAAAAAAGAGCAGTACTTTCTCCCCGTCGGGGAATTGAACCCCGGTCTCCCGCGTGACAGGCGGGGATACTCACCACTATACTAACGAGGAGCAGGTGGGTTGGAACTTTGAAAAAACGTGGAGCATTGGTACTAACCCTAAATTTGGAATGTTGGGCTTAAACCCTTCTAACAAAAATATCTGTAGAGACTGAATGGTTGGAGCTAGGAACTACTATGACCCAGCTATGGAAAGCTGAGACTCTCACAAACACGTACATGTAATCGATTTTGCTCTATACCGCTCACAAGCCACACAATACTAGTTTGCAGGTGAGGCGTTTGTGGGTAATCCCAGGACATTGTCACAAATGCCAAACTCAAGACAGTTGTCACTGACAAGTTGGTTACTCTTTCCCATTTAACAACTAAAGCCTTGCAAAAAGTTAATCACCTCACACACTGGAAATCTGCAATGGATTCACCAAAGTCTACTGAGAATGAGTAAATGTTCAAAGTCTTATTTTTCAAGAGTCAGTTGAGAATTCGACCAAGACCAGAGATTTCTGTTTGCCTGGCAATCTAACACAGATTTCCTCCTCAGGGGTTTGCATACTTGTCGAAATGACATGTTCAAAACTTCCTGCATTGGCCGGGAATCGAACCCGGGCCTCCCGCGTGGCAGGCGAGAATTCTACCACTGAACAACCAATGCCTTGGAAGGCTGAGTTAACCTCAAAGGCAGGAAATTGTATCATAAAGCTTTTTTTCCAAGAATATGTTCCACTTTGTGGGCTCAGCAACATTGTTCACCCTAAAAAAAGAGCAGTACTTTCTCCCCGTCGGGGAATTGAACCCCGGTCTCCCGCGTGACAGGCGGGGATACTCACCACTATACTAACGAGGAGCAGGTGGGTTGGAACTTTGAAAAAACGTGGAGCATTGGTACTAACCCTAAATTTGGAATGTTGGGCTTAAACCCTTCTAACAAAAATATCTGTAGAGACTGAATGGTTGGAGCTAGGAACTACTATGACCCAGCTATGGAAAGCTGAGACTCTCACAAACACGTACATGTAATCGATTTTGCTCTATACCGCTCACAAGCCACACAATACTAGTTTGCAGGTGAGGCGTTTGTGGGTAATCCCAGGACATTGTCACAAATGCCAAACTCAAGACAGTTGTCACTGACAAGTTGGTTACTCTTTCCCATTTAACAACTAAAGCCTTGCAAAAAGTTAATCACCTCACACACTGGAAATCTGCAATGGATTCACCAAAGTCTACTGAGAATGAGTAAATGTTCAAAGTCTTATTTTTCAAGAGTCAGTTGAGAATTCGACCAAGACCAGAGATTTCTGTTTGCCTGGCAATCTAACACAGATTTCCTCCTCAGGGGTTTGCATACTTGTCGAAATGACATGTTCAAAACTTCCTGCATTGGCCGGGAATCGAACCCGGGCCTCCCGCGTGGCAGGCGAGAATTCTACCACTGAACAACCAATGCCTTGGAAGGCTGAGTTAACCTCAAAGGCAGGAAATTGTATCATAAAGCTTTTTTTCCAAGAATATGTTCCACTTTGTGGGCTCAGCAACATTGTTCACCCTAAAAAAAGAGCAGTACTTTCTCCCCGTCGGGGAATTGAACCCCGGTCTCCCGCGTGACAGGCGGGGATACTCACCACTATACTAACGAGGAGCAGGTGGGTTGGAACTTTGAAAAAACGTGGAGCATTGGTACTAACCCTAAATTTGGAATGTTGGGCTTAAACCCTTCTAACAAAAATATCTGTAGAGACTGAATGGTTGGAGCTAGGAACTACTATGACCCAGCTATGGAAAGCTGAGACTCTCACAAACACGTACATGTAATCGATTTTGCTCTATACCGCTCACAAGCCACACAATACTAGTTTGCAGGTGAGGCGTTTGTGGGTAATCCCAGGACATTGTCACAAATGCCAAACTCAAGACAGTTGTCACTGACAAGTTGGTTACTCTTTCCCATTTAACAACTAAAGCCTTGCAAAAAGTTAATCACCTCACACACTGGAAATCTGCAATGGATTCACCAAAGTCTACTGAGAATGAGTAAATGTTCAAAGTCTTATTTTTCAAGAGTCAGTTGAGAATTCGACCAAGACCAGAGATTTCTGTTTGCCTGGCAATCTAACACAGATTTCCTCCTCAGGGGTTTGCATACTTGTCGAAATGACATGTTCAAAACTTCCTGCATTGGCCGGGAATCGAACCCGGGCCTCCCGCGTGGCAGGCGAGAATTCTACCACTGAACAACCAATGCCTTGGAAGGCTGAGTTAACCTCAAAGGCAGGAAATTGTATCATAAAGCTTTTTTTCCAAGAATATGTTCCACTTTGTGGGCTCAGCAACATTGTTCACCCTAAAAAAAGAGCAGTACTTTCTCCCCGTCGGGGAATTGAACCCCGGTCTCCCGCGTGACAGGCGGGGATACTCACCACTATACTAACGAGGAGCAGGTGGGTTGGAACTTTGAAAAAACGTGGAGCATTGGTACTAACCCTAAATTTGGAATGTTGGGCTTAAACCCTTCTAACAAAAATATCTGTAGAGACTGAATGGTTGGAGCTAGGAACTACTATGACCCAGCTATGGAAAGCTGAGACTCTCACAAACACGTACATGTAATCGATTTTGCTCTATACCGCTCACAAGCCACACAATACTAGTTTGCAGGTGAGGCGTTTGTGGGTAATCCCAGGACATTGTCACAAATGCCAAACTCAAGACAGTTGTCACTGACAAGTTGGTTACTCTTTCCCATTTAACAACTAAAGCCTTGCAAAAAGTTAATCACCTCACACACTGGAAATCTGCAATGGATTCACCAAAGTCTACTGAGAATGAGTAAATGTTCAAAGTCTTATTTTTCAAGAGTCAGTTGAGAATTCGACCAAGACCAGAGATTTCTGTTTGCCTGGCAATCTAACACAGATTTCCTCCTCAGGGGTTTGCATACTTGTCGAAATGACATGTTCAAAACTTCCTGCATTGGCCGGGAATCGAACCCGGGCCTCCCGCGTGGCAGGCGAGAATTCTACCACTGAACAACCAATGCCTTGGAAGGCTGAGTTAACCTCAAAGGCAGGAAATTGTATCATAAAGCTTTTTTTCCAAGAATATGTTCCACTTTGTGGGCTCAGCAACATTGTTCACCCTAAAAAAAGAGCAGTACTTTCTCCCCGTCGGGGAATTGAACCCCGGTCTCCCGCGTGACAGGCGGGGATACTCACCACTATACTAACGAGGAGCAGGTGGGTTGGAACTTTGAAAAAACGTGGAGCATTGGTACTAACCCTAAATTTGGAATGTTGGGCTTAAACCCTTCTAACAAAAATATCTGTAGAGACTGAATGGTTGGAGCTAGGAACTACTATGACCCAGCTATGGAAAGCTGAGACTCTCACAAACACGTACATGTAATCGATTTTGCTCTATACCGCTCACAAGCCACACAATACTAGTTTGCAGGTGAGGCGTTTGTGGGTAATCCCAGGACATTGTCACAAATGCCAAACTCAAGACAGTTGTCACTGACAAGTTGGTTACTCTTTCCCATTTAACAACTAAAGCCTTGCAAAAAGTTAATCACCTCACACACTGGAAATCTGCAATGGATTCACCAAAGTCTACTGAGAATGAGTAAATGTTCAAAGTCTTATTTTTCAAGAGTCAGTTGAGAATTCGACCAAGACCAGAGATTTCTGTTTGCCTGGCAATCTAACACAGATTTCCTCCTCAGGGGTTTGCATACTTGTCGAAATGACATGTTCAAAACTTCCTGCATTGGCCGGGAATCGAACCCGGGCCTCCCGCGTGGCAGGCGAGAATTCTACCACTGAACAACCAATGCCTTGGAAGGCTGAGTTAACCTCAAAGGCAGGAAATTGTATCATAAAGCTTTTTTTCCAAGAATATGTTCCACTTTGTGGGCTCAGCAACATTGTTCACCCTAAAAAAAGAGCAGTACTTTCTCCCCGTCGGGGAATTGAACCCCGGTCTCCCGCGTGACAGGCGGGGATACTCACCACTATACTAACGAGGAGCAGGTGGGTTGGAACTTTGAAAAAACGTGGAGCATTGGTACTAACCCTAAATTTGGAATGTTGGGCTTAAACCCTTCTAACAAAAATATCTGTAGAGACTGAATGGTTGGAGCTAGGAACTACTATGACCCAGCTATGGAAAGCTGAGACTCTCACAAACACGTACATGTAATCGATTTTGCTCTATACCGCTCACAAGCCACACAATACTAGTTTGCAGGTGAGGCGTTTGTGGGTAATCCCAGGACATTGTCACAAATGCCAAACTCAAGACAGTTGTCACTGACAAGTTGGTTACTCTTTCCCATTTAACAACTAAAGCCTTGCAAAAAGTTAATCACCTCACACACTGGAAATCTGCAATGGATTCACCAAAGTCTACTGAGAATGAGTAAATGTTCAAAGTCTTATTTTTCAAGAGTCAGTTGAGAATTCGACCAAGACCAGAGATTTCTGTTTGCCTGGCAATCTAACACAGATTTCCTCCTCAGGGGTTTGCATACTTGTCGAAATGACATGTTCAAAACTTCCTGCATTGGCCGGGAATCGAACCCGGGCCTCCCGCGTGGCAGGCGAGAATTCTACCACTGAACAACCAATGCCTTGGAAGGCTGAGTTAACCTCAAAGGCAGGAAATTGTATCATAAAGCTTTTTTTCCAAGAATATGTTCCACTTTGTGGGCTCAGCAACATTGTTCACCCTAAAAAAAGAGCAGTACTTTCTCCCCGTCGGGGAATTGAACCCCGGTCTCCCGCGTGACAGGCGGGGATACTCACCACTATACTAACGAGGAGCAGGTGGGTTGGAACTTTGAAAAAACGTGGAGCATTGGTACTAACCCTAAATTTGGAATGTTGGGCTTAAACCCTTCTAACAAAAATATCTGTAGAGACTGAATGGTTGGAGCTAGGAACTACTATGACCCAGCTATGGAAAGCTGAGACTCTCACAAACACGTACATGTAATCGATTTTGCTCTATACCGCTCACAAGCCACACAATACTAGTTTGCAGGTGAGGCGTTTGTGGGTAATCCCAGGACATTGTCACAAATGCCAAACTCAAGACAGTTGTCACTGACAAGTTGGTTACTCTTTCCCATTTAACAACTAAAGCCTTGCAAAAAGTTAATCACCTCACACACTGGAAATCTGCAATGGATTCACCAAAGTCTACTGAGAATGAGTAAATGTTCAAAGTCTTATTTTTCAAGAGTCAGTTGAGAATTCGACCAAGACCAGAGATTTCTGTTTGCCTGGCAATCTAACACAGATTTCCTCCTCAGGGGTTTGCATACTTGTCGAAATGACATGTTCAAAACTTCCTGCATTGGCCGGGAATCGAACCCGGGCCTCCCGCGTGGCAGGCGAGAATTCTACCACTGAACAACCAATGCCTTGGAAGGCTGAGTTAACCTCAAAGGCAGGAAATTGTATCATAAAGCTTTTTTTCCAAGAATATGTTCCACTTTGTGGGCTCAGCAACATTGTTCACCCTAAAAAAAGAGCAGTACTTTCTCCCCGTCGGGGAATTGAACCCCGGTCTCCCGCGTGACAGGCGGGGATACTCACCACTATACTAACGAGGAGCAGGTGGGTTGGAACTTTGAAAAAACGTGGAGCATTGGTACTAACCCTAAATTTGGAATGTTGGGCTTAAACCCTTCTAACAAAAATATCTGTAGAGACTGAATGGTTGGAGCTAGGAACTACTATGACCCAGCTATGGAAAGCTGAGACTCTCACAAACACGTACATGTAATCGATTTTGCTCTATACCGCTCACAAGCCACACAATACTAGTTTGCAGGTGAGGCGTTTGTGGGTAATCCCAGGACATTGTCACAAATGCCAAACTCAAGACAGTTGTCACTGACAAGTTGGTTACTCTTTCCCATTTAACAACTAAAGCCTTGCAAAAAGTTAATCACCTCACACACTGGAAATCTGCAATGGATTCACCAAAGTCTACTGAGAATGAGTAAATGTTCAAAGTCTTATTTTTCAAGAGTCAGTTGAGAATTCGACCAAGACCAGAGATTTCTGTTTGCCTGGCAATCTAACACAGATTTCCTCCTCAGGGGTTTGCATACTTGTCGAAATGACATGTTCAAAACTTCCTGCATTGGCCGGGAATCGAACCCGGGCCTCCCGCGTGGCAGGCGAGAATTCTACCACTGAACAACCAATGCCTTGGAAGGCTGAGTTAACCTCAAAGGCAGGAAATTGTATCATAAAGCTTTTTTTCCAAGAATATGTTCCACTTTGTGGGCTCAGCAACATTGTTCACCCTAAAAAAAGAGCAGTACTTTCTCCCCGTCGGGGAATTGAACCCCGGTCTCCCGCGTGACAGGCGGGGATACTCACCACTATACTAACGAGGAGCAGGTGGGTTGGAACTTTGAAAAAACGTGGAGCATTGGTACTAACCCTAAATTTGGAATGTTGGGCTTAAACCCTTCTAACAAAAATATCTGTAGAGACTGAATGGTTGGAGCTAGGAACTACTATGACCCAGCTATGGAAAGCTGAGACTCTCACAAACACGTACATGTAATCGATTTTGCTCTATACCGCTCACAAGCCACACAATACTAGTTTGCAGGTGAGGCGTTTGTGGGTAATCCCAGGACATTGTCACAAATGCCAAACTCAAGACAGTTGTCACTGACAAGTTGGTTACTCTTTCCCATTTAACAACTAAAGCCTTGCAAAAAGTTAATCACCTCACACACTGGAAATCTGCAATGGATTCACCAAAGTCTACTGAGAATGAGTAAATGTTCAAAGTCTTATTTTTCAAGAGTCAGTTGAGAATTCGACCAAGACCAGAGATTTTGTTTGTTCTGCCTCAGGGGTTTGCATACTTGTCGAAATGACATGTTCAAAACTTCCTGCATTTCCTCCCGCGTGGCAGGCGAGAATTCTTGCAACTTTGAGTCGAAATTGACATGTTCAAAACTTCTGCAGGGCTGGGTTGGAACTTTGAAAAAACGTGGAGCATTGGTACTAACCCTAAATTTGGAATGTTGGGCTTAAACCCTTCTAACAAAAATATCTGTAGAGACTGAATGGTTGGAGCTAGGAACTACTATGACCCAGCTATGGAAAGCTGAGACTCTCACAAACACGTACATGTAATCGATTTTGCTCTATACCGCTCACAAGCCACACAATACTAGTTTGCAGGTGAGGCGTTTGTGGGTAATCCCAGGACATTGTCACAAATGCCAAACTCAAGACAGTTGTCACTGACAAGTTGGTTACTCTTTCCCATTTAACAACTAAAGCCTTGCAAAAAGTTAATCACCTCACACACTGGAAATCTGCAATGGATTCACCAAAGTCTACTGAGAATGAGTAAATGTTCAAAGTCTTATTTTTCAAGAGTCAGTTGAGAATTCGACCAAGACCAGAGATTTCTGTTTGCCTGGCAATCTAACACAGATTTCCTCCTCAGGGGTTTGCATACTTGTCGAAATGACATGTTCAAAACTTCCTGCATTGGCCGGGAATCGAACCCGGGCCTCCCGCGTGGCAGGCGAGAATTCTACCACTGAACAACCAATGCCTTGGAAGGCTGAGTTAACCTCAAAGGCAGGAAATTGTATCATAAAGCTTTTTTTCCAAGAATATGTTCCACTTTGTGGGCTCAACAACATTGTTCACCCTAAAAAAAGAGCAGTACTTTCTCCCCGTCGGGGAATTGAACCCCGGTCTCCCGCGTGACAGGCGGGGATACTCACCACTATACTAACGAGGAGCAGGTGGGTTGGAACTTTGAAAAAACGTGGAGCATTGGTACTAACCCTAAATTTGGAATGTTGGGCTTAAACCCTTCTAACAAAAATATCTGTAGAGACTGAATGGTTGGAGCTAGGAACTACTATGACCCAGCTATGGAAAGCTGAGACTCTCACAAACACGTACATGTAATCGATTTTGCTCTATACCGCTCACAAGCCACACAATACTAGTTTGCAGGTGAGGCGTTTGTGGGTAATCCCAGGACATTGTCACAAATGCCAAACTCAAGACAGTTGTCACTGACAAGTTGGTTACTCTTTCCCATTTAACAACTAAAGCCTTGCAAAAAGTTAATCACCTCACACACTGGAAATCTGCAATGGATTCACCAAAGTCTACTGAGAATGAGTAAATGTTCAAAGTCTTATTTTTCAAGAGTCAGTTGAGAATTCGACCAAGACCAGAGATTTCTGTTTGCCTGGCAATCTAACACAGATTTCCTCCTCAGGGGTTTGCATACTTGTCGAAATGACATGTTCAAAACTTCCTGCATTGGCCGGGAATCGAACCCGGGCCTCCCGCGTGGCAGGCGAGAATTCTACCACTGAACAACCAATGCCTTGGAAGGCTGAGTTAACCTCAAAGGCAGGAAATTGTATCATAAAGCTTTTTTTCCAAGAATATGTTCCACTTTGTGGGCTCAGCAACATTGTTCACCCTAAAAAAAGAGCAGTACTTTCTCCCCGTCGGGGAATTGAACCCCGGTCTCCCGCGTGACAGGCGGGGATACTCACCACTATACTAACGAGGAGCAGGTGGGTTGGAACTTTGAAAAAACGTGGAGCATTGGTACTAACCCTAAATTTGGAATGTTGGGCTTAAACCCTTCTAACAAAAATATCTGTAGAGACTGAATGGTTGGAGCTAGGAACTACTATGACCCAGCTATGGAAAGCTGAGACTCTCACAAACACGTACATGTAATCGATTTTGCTCTATACCGCTCACAAGCCACACAATACTAGTTTGCAGGTGAGGCGTTTGTGGGTAATCCCAGGACATTGTCACAAATGCCAAACTCAAGACAGTTGTCACTGACAAGTTGGTTACTCTTTCCCATTTAACAACTAAAGCCTTGCAAAAAGTTAATCACCTCACACACTGGAAATCTGCAATGGATTCACCAAAGTCTACTGAGAATGAGTAAATGTTCAAAGTCTTATTTTTCAAGAGTCAGTTGAGAATTCGACCAAGACCAGAGATTTCTGTTTGCCTGGCAATCTAACACAGATTTCCTCCTCAGGGGTTTGCATACTTGTCGAAATGACATGTTCAAAACTTCCTGCATTGGCCGGGAATCGAACCCGGGCCTCCCGCGTGGCAGGCGAGAATTCTACCACTGAACAACCAATGCCTTGGAAGGCTGAGTTAACCTCAAAGGCAGGAAATTGTATCATAAAGCTTTTTTTCCAAGAATATGTTCCACTTTGTGGGCTCAGCAACATTGTTCACCCTAAAAAAAGAGCAGTACTTTCTCCCCGTCGGGGAATTGAACCCCGGTCTCCCGCGTGACAGGCGGGGATACTCACCACTATACTAACGAGGAGCAGGTGGGTTGGAACTTTGAAAAAACGTGGAGCATTGGTACTAACCCTAAATTTGGAATGTTGGGCTTAAACCCTTCTAACAAAAATATCTGTAGAGACTGAATGGTTGGAGCTAGGAACTACTATGACCCAGCTATGGAAAGCTGAGACTCTCACAAACACGTACATGTAATCGATTTTGCTCTATACCGCTCACAAGCCACACAATACTAGTTTGCAGGTGAGGCGTTTGTGGGTAATCCCAGGACATTGTCACAAATGCCAAACTCAAGACAGTTGTCACTGACAAGTTGGTTACTCTTTCCCATTTAACAACTAAAGCCTTGCAAAAAGTTAATCACCTCACACACTGGAAATCTGCAATGGATTCACCAAAGTCTACTGAGAATGAGTAAATGTTCAAAGTCTTATTTTTCAAGAGTCAGTTGAGAATTCGACCAAGACCAGAGATTTCTGTTTGCCTGGCAATCTAACACAGATTTCCTCCTCAGGGGTTTGCATACTTGTCGAAATGACATGTTCAAAACTTCCTGCATTGGCCGGGAATCGAACCCGGGCCTCCCGCGTGGCAGGCGAGAATTCTACCACTGAACAACCAATGCCTTGGAAGGCTGAGTTAACCTCAAAGGCAGGAAATTGTATCATAAAGCTTTTTTTCCAAGAATATGTTCCACTTTGTGGGCTCAACAACATTGTTCACCCTAAAAAAAGAGCAGTACTTTCTCCCCGTCGGGGAATTGAACCCCGGTCTCCCGCGTGACAGGCGGGGATACTCACCACTATACTAACGAGGAGCAGGTGGGTTGGAACTTTGAAAAAACGTGGAGCATTGGTACTAACCCTAAATTTGGAATGTTGGGCTTAAACCCTTCTAACAAAAATATCTGTAGAGACTGAATGGTTGGAGCTAGGAACTACTATGACCCAGCTATGGAAAGCTGAGACTCTCACAAACACGTACATGTAATCGATTTTGCTCTATACCGCTCACAAGCCACACAATACTAGTTTGCAGGTGAGGCGTTTGTGGGTAATCCCAGGACATTGTCACAAATGCCAAACTCAAGACAGTTGTCACTGACAAGTTGGTTACTCTTTCCCATTTAACAACTAAAGCCTTGCAAAAAGTTAATCACCTCACACACTGGAAATCTGCAATGGATTCACCAAAGTCTACTGAGAATGAGTAAATGTTCAAAGTCTTATTTTTCAAGAGTCAGTTGAGAATTCGACCAAGACCAGAGATTTCTGTTTGCCTGGCAATCTAACACAGATTTCCTCCTCAGGGGTTTGCATACTTGTCGAAATGACATGTTCAAAACTTCCTGCATTGGCCGGGAATCGAACCCGGGCCTCCCGCGTGGCAGGCGAGAATTCTACCACTGAACAACCAATGCCTTGGAAGGCTGAGTTAACCTCAAAGGCAGGAAATTGTATCATAAAGCTTTTTTTCCAAGAATATGTTCCACTTTGTGGGCTCAGCAACATTGTTCACCCTAAAAAAAGAGCAGTACTTTCTCCCCGTCGGGGAATTGAACCCCGGTCTCCCGCGTGACAGGCGGGGATACTCACCACTATACTAACGAGGAGCAGGTGGGTTGGAACTTTGAAAAAACGTGGAGCATTGGTACTAACCCTAAATTTGGAATGTTGGGCTTAAACCCTTCTAACAAAAATATCTGTAGAGACTGAATGGTTGGAGCTAGGAACTACTATGACCCAGCTATGGAAAGCTGAGACTCTCACAAACACGTACATGTAATCGATTTTGCTCTATACCGCTCACAAGCCACACAATACTAGTTTGCAGGTGAGGCGTTTGTGGGTAATCCCAGGACATTGTCACAAATGCCAAACTCAAGACAGTTGTCACTGACAAGTTGGTTACTCTTTCCCATTTAACAACTAAAGCCTTGCAAAAAGTTAATCACCTCACACACTGGAAATCTGCAATGGATTCACCAAAGTCTACTGAGAATGAGTAAATGTTCAAAGTCTTATTTTTCAAGAGTCAGTTGAGAATTCGACCAAGACCAGAGATTTCTGTTTGCCTGGCAATCTAACACAGATTTCCTCCTCAGGGGTTTGCATACTTGTCGAAATGACATGTTCAAAACTTCCTGCATTGGCCGGGAATCGAACCCGGGCCTCCCGCGTGGCAGGCGAGAATTCTACCACTGAACAACCAATGCCTTGGAAGGCTGAGTTAACCTCAAAGGCAGGAAATTGTATCATAAAGCTTTTTTTCCAAGAATATGTTCCACTTTGTGGGCTCAGCAACATTGTTCACCCTAAAAAAAGAGCAGTACTTTCTCCCCGTCGGGGAATTGAACCCCGGTCTCCCGCGTGACAGGCGGGGATACTCACCACTATACTAACGAGGAGCAGGTGGGTTGGAACTTTGAAAAAACGTGGAGCATTGGTACTAACCCTAAATTTGGAATGTTGGGCTTAAACCCTTCTAACAAAAATATCTGTAGAGACTGAATGGTTGGAGCTAGGAACTACTATGACCCAGCTATGGAAAGCTGAGACTCTCACAAACACGTACATGTAATCGATTTTGCTCTATACCGCTCACAAGCCACACAATACTAGTTTGCAGGTGAGGCGTTTGTGGGTAATCCCAGGACATTGTCACAAATGCCAAACTCAAGACAGTTGTCACTGACAAGTTGGTTACTCTTTCCCATTTAACAACTAAAGCCTTGCAAAAAGTTAATCACCTCACACACTGGAAATCTGCAATGGATTCACCAAAGTCTACTGAGAATGAGTAAATGTTCAAAGTCTTATTTTTCAAGAGTCAGTTGAGAATTCGACCAAGACCAGAGATTTCTGTTTGCCTGGCAATCTAACACAGATTTCCTCCTCAGGGGTTTGCATACTTGTCGAAATGACATGTTCAAAACTTCCTGCATTGGCCGGGAATCGAACCCGGGCCTCCCGCGTGGCAGGCGAGAATTCTACCACTGAACAACCAATGCCTTGGAAGGCTGAGTTAACCTCAAAGGCAGGAAATTGTATCATAAAGCTTTTTTTCCAAGAATATGTTCCACTTTGTGGGCTCAACAACATTGTTCACCCTAAAAAAAGAGCAGTACTTTCTCCCCGTCGGGGAATTGAACCCCGGTCTCCCGCGTGACAGGCGGGGATACTCACCACTATACTAACGAGGAGCAGGTGGGTTGGAACTTTGAAAAAACGTGGAGCATTGGTACTAACCCTAAATTTGGAATGTTGGGCTTAAACCCTTCTAACAAAAATATCTGTAGAGACTGAATGGTTGGAGCTAGGAACTACTATGACCCAGCTATGGAAAGCTGAGACTCTCACAAACACGTACATGTAATCGATTTTGCTCTATACCGCTCACAAGCCACACAATACTAGTTTGCAGGTGAGGCGTTTGTGGGTAATCCCAGGACATTGTCACAAATGCCAAACTCAAGACAGTTGTCACTGACAAGTTGGTTACTCTTTCCCATTTAACAACTAAAGCCTTGCAAAAAGTTAATCACCTCACACACTGGAAATCTGCAATGGATTCACCAAAGTCTACTGAGAATGAGTAAATGTTCAAAGTCTTATTTTTCAAGAGTCAGTTGAGAATTCGACCAAGACCAGAGATTTCTGTTTGCCTGGCAATCTAACACAGATTTCCTCCTCAGGGGTTTGCATACTTGTCGAAATGACATGTTCAAAACTTCCTGCATTGGCCGGGAATCGAACCCGGGCCTCCCGCGTGGCAGGCGAGAATTCTACCACTGAACAACCAATGCCTTGGAAGGCTGAGTTAACCTCAAAGGCAGGAAATTGTATCATAAAGCTTTTTTTCCAAGAATATGTTCCACTTTGTGGGCTCAGCAACATTGTTCACCCTAAAAAAAGAGCAGTACTTTCTCCCCGTCGGGGAATTGAACCCCGGTCTCCCGCGTGACAGGCGGGGATACTCACCACTATACTAACGAGGAGCAGGTGGGTTGGAACTTTGAAAAAACGTGGAGCATTGGTACTAACCCTAAATTTGGAATGTTGGGCTTAAACCCTTCTAACAAAAATATCTGTAGAGACTGAATGGTTGGAGCTAGGAACTACTATGACCCAGCTATGGAAAGCTGAGACTCTCACAAACACGTACATGTAATCGATTTTGCTCTATACCGCTCACAAGCCACACAATACTAGTTTGCAGGTGAGGCGTTTGTGGGTAATCCCAGGACATTGTCACAAATGCCAAACTCAAGACAGTTGTCACTGACAAGTTGGTTACTCTTTCCCATTTAACAACTAAAGCCTTGCAAAAGTTAATCACCTCACACACTGGAAATCTGCAATGGATTCACCAAAGTCTACTGAGAATGAGTAAATGTTCAAAGTCTTATTTTCAAGAGTCAGTTGAGAATTCGACCAAGACCAGAGATTTCTGTTTGCCTGGCAATCTAACACAGATTTCCTCCTCAGGGGTTTGCATACTTGTCGAAATGACATGTTCAAAACTTCCTGCATTGGCCAGGAATCGAACCCGGGCCTCCCGCGTGGCAGGCGAGAATTCTACCACTGAACAACCAATGCCTTGGAAGGCTGAGTTAACCTCAAAGGCAGGAAATTGTATCATAAAGCTTTTTTTCCAAGAATATGTTCCACTTTGTGGGCTCAACAACATTGTTCACCCTAAAAAAAGAGCAGTACTTTCTCCCCGTGGGGGAATTGAATCCCGGTCTCTCCCGCGTGACAGGCGGGGATACTCACCACTATACTAACGAGGAGCAGGTGGGTTGGAACTTTGAAAAAACGTGGAGCATTGGTACTAACCCTAAATTTGGAATGTTGGGCTTAAACCCTTCTAAACAAAAATATCTGTAGAGACTGAATGGTTGGAGCTAGGAACTACTATGACCCAGCTATGGAAAGCTGAGACTCTCACAAACACGTACATGTAATCGATTTTGCTCTATACCGCTCACAAGCCACACAATACTAGTTTGCAGGTGAGGCGTTTGTGGGTAATCCCAGGACATTGTCACAAATGCCAAACTCAAGACAGTTGTCACTGACAAGTTGGTTACTCTTTCCCATTTAACAACTAAAGCCTTGCAAAAAGTTAATCACCTCACACACTGGAAATCTGCAATGGATTCACCAAAGTCTACTGAGAATGAGTAAATGTTCAAAGTCTTATTTTTCAAGAGTCAGTTGAGAATTCGACCAAGACCAGAGATTTTCTGTTTGCCTGGCAATCTAACACAGATTTCCTCCTCAGGGGTTTGCATACTTGTCGAAATGACATGTTCAAAACTTCCTGCATTGGCCAGGAATCGAACCCGGGCCTCCCGCGTGGCAGGCGAGAATTCTACCACTGAACAACCAATGCCTTGGAAGGCTGAGTTAACCTCAAAGGCAGGAAATTGTATCATAAGCTTTTTTTCCAAGAATATGTTCCACTTTGTGGCTCAACAACATTGTTCACCCTAAAAAAAGAGCAGTACTTTCTCCCCGTGGGGGAATTGATCCCGGTCTCCCGCGTGACAGGCGGGGATACTCACCACTATACTAACGAGGAGCAGGTGGGTTGGAACTTTGAAAAAACGTGGAGCATTGGGTACTAACCCTAAATTTGGAATGTTGGCTTAAACCCTTCTAACAAAAATATCTGTAGAGACTGAATGGTTGGAGCTAGGAACTACTATGACCCAGCTATGGAAAGCTGAGACTCTCACAAACACGTACATGTAATCGATTTTGCTCTATACCGCTCACAAGCCACACAATACTAGTTTGCAGGTGAGGGCGTTTGTGGGTAATCCCAGGACATTGTCACAAATGCCAAACTCAAGACAGTTGTCACTGACAAGTTGGTTACTCTTTCCATTTAACAACTAAAGCCTTGCAAAAAGTTAATCACCTCACACACTGGAAATCTGCAATGGATTCACCAAAGTCTACTGAGAATGAGTAAATGTTCAAAGTCTTATTTTTCAAGAGTCAGTTGAGAATTCGACCAAGACCAGAGATTTCTGTTGCCTGGCAATCTAACACAGATTTCCTCCTCAGGGGTTTGCATACTTGTCGAAATGACATGTTCAAAAACTTCCTGCATTGGCCAGGAATCGAACCCGGGCCTCCCGCGTGGCAGGCGAGAATTCTACCACTGAACAACCAATGCCTTGGAAGGCTGAGTTAACCTCAAGGCAGGAAATTGTATCATAAAGCTTTTTTTCCAAGAATATGTTCCACTTTGTGGCTCAACAACATTGTTCACCCTAAAAAAAGAGCAGTACTTCTCCCCGTGGGGGAATTGAATCCCGTCTCCCGCGTGACAGGCGGGGATACTCACCACTATACTAACGAGGAGCAGGTGGGTTGGAACTTTGAAAAAAACGTGGAGCATTGGTACTAACCCTAAATTTGGATGTTGGGCTTAAACCCTTCTAACAAAAATATCTGTAGAGACTGAATGGTTGGAGCTAGGAACTACTATGACCCAGCTATGGAAAGCTGAGACTCTCACAAACACGTACATGTAATCGATTTTGCTCTATACCGCTCACAAGCACACAATACTAGTTTGCAGGTGAGGCGTTTGTGGGTAATCCCAGGACATTGTCACAAATGCCAACTCAAGACAGTTGTCACTGACAAGTTGGTTACTCTTTCCCATTTAACACTAAAGCCTTGCAAAAAGTTAATCACCTCACACACTGGAAATCTGCAATGGATTCACCAAAGTCTACTGAGAATGAGTAAATTGTTCAAAGTCTTATTTTTCAAGAGTCAGTTGAGAATTCGACCAAGACCAGAGATTTCTGTTTGCCTGGCAATCTAACACAGATTTCCTCCTCAGGGGTTTGCATACTTGTCGAAATGACATGTTCAAAACTTCCTGCATTGGCCAGGAATCGAACCCGGGCCTCCCGCGTGGCAGGCGAGAATTCTAACCACTGAACAACCAATGCCTTGGAAGGCTGAGTTAACCTCAAAGGCAGGAAATTGTATCATAAAGCTTTTTTCCAAGAATATGTTCCACTTTGTGGGCTCAACAACATTGTTCACACCTAAAAAAAAGAGCAGTACTTTCTCCCCGTGGGGGAATTGAATCCCGGTCTCCCGCGTGACAGGCGGGATACTCACCACTATACTAACGAGGAGCAGGTGGTGTGGAACTTTGAAAAAACGTGGAGCATTGGTACTAACCCTAAATTTGGAATGTTGGGCTTAAACCCTTCTAACAAAAATATCTGTAGAGACTGAAATGGTTGGAGCTAGGAACTACTATGACCCAGCTATGGAAAGCTGAGACTCTCACAAACACGTACATGTAATCGATTTTGCTCTATACCGCTCACAAGCCACACAATACTAGTTTGCAGGTGAGGCGTTTGTGGGTAATCCCAGGACATTGTCACAATGCCAAACTCAAGACAGTTGTCCTGACAAGTTGGTTACTCTTTCCCATTTAACAACTAAAGCCTTGCAAAAAGTTAATCACCTCACACACTGGAAATCTGCAATGGATTCACCAAAGTCTACTGAGAATGAGTAAATGTTCAAAGTCTTATTTTTCAAGAGTCAGTTGAGAATTCGACCAAGACCAGAGATTTCTGTTTGCCTGGCAATCTAAACACAGATTTCCTCCTCAGGGGTTTTGCATACTTGTCGAAATGACATGTTCAAAACTTCCTGCATTGGCCAGGAATCGAACCCGGGCCTCCCGCGTGGCAGGCGAGAATTCTACCACTGAACAACCAATGCCTTGGAAGGCTGAGTTAACCTCAAAGGCAGGAAATTGTATCATAAAGCTTTTTTTCCAAGAATATGTTCCACTTTGTGGGCTCAACAACATTGTTCACCCTAAAAAAAGAGCAGTACTTTCTCCCCGTGGGGGAATTGAATCCCGGTCTCCCGCGTGACAGGCGGGGATACTCACCACTATACTAACGAGGAGCAGGTGGGTTGGAACTTTGAAAAAACGTGGAGCATTGGTACTAACCCTAAATTTGGAATGTTGGGCTTAAACCCTTCTAACAAAAATATCTGTAGAGACTGAATGGTTGGAGCTAGGAACTACTATGACCCAGCTATGGAAAGCTGAGACTCTCACAAACACGTACATGTAATCGATTTTGCTCTATACCGCTCACAAGCCACACAATACTAGTTTGCAGGTGAGGCGTTTGTGGGTAATCCCAGGACATTGTCACAAATGCCAAACTCAAGACAGTTGTCACTGACAAGTTGGTTACTCTTTCCCATTTAACAACTAAAGCCTTGCAAAAAGTTAATCACCTCACACACTGGAAATCTGCAATGGATTCACCAAAGTCTACTGAGAATGAGTAAATGTTCAAAGTCTTATTTTTCAAGAGTCAGTTGAGAATTCGACCAAGACCAGAGATTTCTGTTTGCCTGGCAATCTAACACAGATTTCCTCCTCAGGGGTTTGCATACTTGTCGAAATGACATGTTCAAAACTTCCTGCATTGGCCAGGAATCGAACCCGGGCCTCCCGCGTGGCAGGCGAGAATTCTACCACTGAACAACCAATGCCTTGGAAGGCTGAGTTACCTCAAAGGCAGGAAATTGTATCATAAAGCTTTTTTCCAAGAATATGTTCCACTTTGTGGGCTCAACAACATTGTTCACCCTAAAAAAAGAGCAGTACTTTCTCCCGTGGGGGAATTGAATCCCGGTCCTCCCGCGTGACAGGCGGGGATACTCACCACTATACTAACGAGGAGCAGGTGGGTTGGAACTTTGAAAAAACGTGGAGCATTGGTACTAACCCTAAATTTGGAATGTTGGGCTTAAACCCTTCTAACAAAAATATCTGTAGAGACTGAATGGTTGGAGCTAGGAACTACTATGACCCAGCTATGGAAAGCTGAGACTCTCACAAACACGTACATGTAATCGATTTTGCTCTATACCGCTCACAAGCCACACAATACTAGTTTGCAGGTGAGGCGTTTGTGGGTAATCCCAGGACATTGTCACAAATGCCAAACTCAAGACAGTTGTCACTGACAAGTTGGTTACTCTTTCCCATTTAACAACTAAAGCCTTGCAAAAAGTTAATCACCTCACACACTGGAAATCTGCAATGGATTCACCAAAGTCTACTGAGAATGAGTAAATGTTCAAAGTCTTATTTTTCAAGAGTCAGTTGAGAATTCGACCAAGACCAGAGATTTCTGTTTGCCTGGCAATCTAACACAGATTTCCTCCTCAGGGGTTTGCATACTTGTCGAAATGACATGTTCAAAACTTCCTGCATTGGCCAGGAATCGAACCCGGGCCTCCCGCGTGGCAGGCGAGAATTCTACCACTGAACAACCAATGCCTTGGAAGGCTGAGTTAACCTCAAAGGCAGGAAATTGTATCATAAAGCTTTTTTTCCAAGAATATGTTCCACTTTGTGGGCTCAACAACATTGTTCACCCTAAAAAAAGAGCAGTACTTTCTCCCCGTGGGGGAATTGAATCCCGGTCTCCCGCGTGACAGGCGGGGATACTCACCACTATACTAACGAGGAGCAGGTGGGTTGGAACTTTGAAAAAACGTGGAGCATTGTACTAACCCTAAATTTGGAATGTTGGGCTTAAACCCTTCTAACAAAAATATCTGTAGAGACTGAATGGTTGGAGCTAGGAACTACTATGACCCAGCTATGGAAAGCTGAGACTCTCACAAACACGTACATGTAATCGATTTTGCTCTATACCGCTCACACGCCACACAATACTAGTTTGCAGGTGAGGCGTTTGTGGGTAATCCCAGGACATTGTCACAAATGCCAAACTCAAGACAGTTGTCACTGACAAGTTGGTTACTCTTTCCCATTTAACAACTAAAGCCTTGCAAAAAGTTAATCACCTCACACACTGGAAATCTGCAATGGATTCACCAAAGTCTACTGAGAATGAGTAAATGTTCAAAGTCTTATTTTCAAGAGTCAGTTGAGAATTCGACCAAGACCAGAGATTTCTGTTTGCCTGGCAATCTAACACAGATTTCCTCCTCAGGGGTTTGCATACTTGTCGAAATGACATGTTCAAAAACTTCCTGCATTGGCCAGGAATCGAACCCGGGCCTCCCGCGTGGCAGGCGAGAATTCTACCACTGAACAACCAATGCCTTGGAAGGCTGAGTTAACCTCAAAGGCAGGAAATTGTATCATAAAGCTTTTTTTCCAAGAATATGTTCCACTTTGTGGGCTCAACAACATTGTTCACCCTAAAAAAAGAGCAGTACTTTCTCCCCGTGGGGAATTGAATCCCGGTCTCCCGCGTGACAGGCGGGATACTCACCACTATACTAACGAGGAGCAGGTGGGTTGGAACTTTGAAAAAAACGTGGAGCATTGGTACTAACCCTAAATTTGGAATGTTGGGCTTAAACCCTTCTAACAAAAATATCTGTAGAGACTGAATGGTTGGAGCTAGGAACTACTATGACCCAGCTATGGAAAGCTGAGACTCTCACAAACACGTACATGTAATCGATTTTGCTCTATACCGCTCACAAGCCACACAATACTAGTTTGCAGGTGAGGCGTTTGTGGGTAATCCCAGGACATTGTCACAAATGCCAAACTCAAGACAGTTGTCACTGACAAGTTGGTTACTCTTTCCCATTTAACAACTAAAGCCTTGCAAAAAGTTAATCACCTCACACACTGGAAATCTGCAATGGATTCACCAAAGTCTACTGAGAATGAGTAAATGTTCAAAGTCTTATTTTTCAAGAGTCAGTTGAGAATTCGACCAAGACCAGAGATTTCTGTTTGCCTGGCAATCTAACACAGATTTCCTCCTCAGGGGTTTGCATACTTGTCGAAATGACATGTTCAAAACTTCCTGCATTGGCCAGGAATCGAACCCGGGCCTCCCGCGTGGCAGGCGAGAATTCTACCACTGAACAACCAATGCCTTGGAAGGCTGAGTTAACCTCAAAGGCAGGAAATTGTATCATAAAGCTTTTTTTCCAAGAATATGTTCCACTTTGTGGGCTCAACAACATTGTTCACCCTAAAAAAAGAGCAGTACTTTCTCCCCGTGGGGGAATTGAATCCCGGTCTCCCGCGTGACAGGCGGGGATACTCACCACTATACTAACGAGGAGCAGGTGGGTTGGAACTTTGAAAAAACGTGGAGCATTGGTACTAACCCTAAATTTGGAATGTTGGGCTTAAACCCTTCTAACAAAAATATCTGTAGAGACTGAATGGTTGGAGCTAGGAACTACTATGACCCAGCTATGGAAAGCTGAGACTCTCACAAACACGTACATGTAATCGATTTTGCTCTATACCGCTCACACGCCACACAATACTAGTTTGCAGGTGAGGCGTTTGTGGGTAATCCCAGGACATTGTCACAAATGCCAAACTCAAGACAGTTGTCACTGACAAGTTGGTTACTCTTTCCCATTTAACAACTAAAGCCTTGCAAAAAGTTAATCACCTCACACACTGGAAATCTGCAATGGATTCACCAAAGTCTACTGAGAATGAGTAAATGTTCAAAGTCTTATTTTTCAAGAGTCAGTTGAGAATTCGACCAAGACCAGAGATTTCTGTTTGCCTGGCAATCTAACACAGATTTCCTCCTCAGGGGTTTGCATACTTGTCGAAATGACATGTTCAAAACTTCCTGCATTGGCCAGGAATCGAACCCGGGCCTCCCGCGTGGCAGGCGAGAATTCTACCACTGAACAACCAATGCCTTGGAAGGCTGAGTTAACCTCAAAGGCAGGAAATTGTATCATAAAGCTTTTTTTCCAAGAATATGTTCCACTTTGTGGGCTCAACAACATTGTTCACCCTAAAAAAAGAGCAGTACTTTCTCCCCGTGGGGGAATTGAATCCCGGTCTCCCGCGTGACAGGCGGGGATACTCACCACTATACTAACGAGGAGCAGGTGGGTTGGAACTTTGAAAAAACGTGGAGCATTGGTACTAACCCTAAATTTGGAATGTTGGGCTTAAACCCTTCTAACAAAAATATCTGTAGAGACTGAATGGTTGGAGCTAGGAACTACTATGACCCAGCTATGGAAAGCTGAGACTCTCACAAACACGTACATGTAATCGATTTTGCTCTATACCGCTCACAAGCCACACAATACTAGTTTGCAGGTGAGGCGTTTGTGGGTAATCCCAGGACATTGTCACAAATGCCAAACTCAAGACAGTTGTCACTGACAAGTTGGTTACTCTTTCCCATTTAACAACTAAAGCCTTGCAAAAAGTTAATCACCTCACACACTGGAAATCTGCAATGGATTCACCAAAGTCTACTGAGAATGAGTAAATGTTCAAAGTCTTATTTTTCAAGAGTCAGTTGAGAATTCGACCAAGACCAGAGATTTCTGTTTGCCTGGCAATCTAACACAGATTTCCTCCTCAGGGGTTTGCATACTTGTCGAAATGACATGTTCAAAACTTCCTGCATTGGCCAGGAATCGAACCCGGGCCTCCCGCGTGGCAGGCGAGAATTCTACCACTGAACAACCAATGCCTTGGAAGGCTGAGTTAACCTCAAAGGCAGGAAATTGTATCATAAAGCTTTTTTTCCAAGAATATGTTCCACTTTGTGGGCTCAACAACATTGTTCACCCTAAAAAAAGAGCAGTACTTTCTCCCCGTGGGGGAATTGAATCCCGGTCTCCCGCGTGACAGGCGGGGATACTCACCACTATACTAACGAGGAGCAGGTGGGTTGGAACTTTGAAAAAACGTGGAGCATTGGTACTAACCCTAAATTTGGAATGTTGGGCTTAAACCCTTCTAACAAAAATATCTGTAGAGACTGAATGGTTGGAGCTAGGAACTACTATGACCCAGCTATGGAAAGCTGAGACTCTCACAAACACGTACATGTAATCGATTTTGCTCTATACCGCTCACAAGCCACACAATACTAGTTTGCAGGTGAGGCGTTTGTGGGTAATCCCAGGACATTGTCACAAATGCCAAACTCAAGACAGTTGTCACTGACAAGTTGGTTACTCTTTCCCATTTAACAACTAAAGCCTTGCAAAAAGTTAATCACCTCACACACTGGAAATCTGCAATGGATTCACCAAAGTCTACTGAGAATGAGTAAATGTTCAAAGTCTTATTTTTCAAGAGTCAGTTGAGAATTCGACCAAGACCAGAGATTTCTGTTTGCCTGGCAATCTAACACAGATTTCCTCCTCAGGGGTTTGCATACTTGTCGAAATGACATGTTCAAAACTTCCTGCATTGGCCGGGAATCGAACCCGGGCCTCCCGCGTGGCAGGCGAGAATTCTACCACTGAACAACCAATGCCTTGGAAGGCTGAGTTAACCTCAAAGGCAGGAAATTGTATCATAAAGCTTTTTTTCCAAGAATATGTTCCACTTTGTGGGCTCAGCAACATTGTTCACCCTAAAAAACGAGCAGTACTTTCTCCCGGTGGGGGAATTGAATCCCGGTCTCCCGCGTGACAGGCGGGGATACTCACCACTATACTAACGAGGAGCAGGTGGGTTGGAACTTTGAAAAAACGTGGAGCATTGGTACTAACCCTAAATTTGGAATGTTGGGCTTAAACCCTTCTAACAAAAATATCTGTAGAGACTGAATGGTTGGAGCTAGGAACTACTATGACCCAGCTATGGAAAGCTGAGACTCTCACAAACACGTACATGTAATCGATTTTGCTCTATACCGCTCACAAGCCACACAATACTAGTTTGCAGGTGAGGCGTTTGTGGGTAATCCCAGGACATTGTCACAAATGCCAAACTCAAGACAGTTGTCACTGACAAGTTGGTTACTCTTTCCCATTTAACAACTAAAGCCTTGCAAAAAGTTAATCACCTCACACACTGGAAATCTGCAATGGATTCACCAAAGTCTACTGAGAATGAGTAAATGTTCAAAGTCTTATTTTTCAAGAGTCAGTTGAGAATTCGACCAAGACCAGAGATTTCTGTTTGCCTGGCAATCTAACACAGATTTCCTCCTCAGGGGTTTGCATACTTGTCGAAATGACATGTTCAAAACTTCCTGCATTGGCCGGGAATCGAACCCGGGCCTCCCGCGTGGCAGGCGAGAATTCTACCACTGAACAACCAATGCCTTGGAAGGCTGAGTTAACCTCAAAGGCAGGAAATTGTATCATAAAGCTTTTTTTCCAAGAATATGTTCCACTTTGTGGGCTCAGCAACATTGTTCACCCTAAAAAAAGAGCAGTACTTTCTCCCCGTCGGGGAATTGAACCCCGGTCTCCCGCGTGACAGGCGGGGATACTCACCACTATACTAACGAGGAGCAGGTGGGTTGGAACTTTGAAAAAACGTGGAGCATTGGTACTAACCCTAAATTTGGAATGTTGGGCTTAAACCCTTCTAACAAAAATATCTGTAGAGACTGAATGGTTGGAGCTAGGAACTACTATGACCCAGCTATGGAAAGCTGAGACTCTCACAAACACGTACATGTAATCGATTTTGCTCTATACCGCTCACAAGCCACACAATACTAGTTTGCAGGTGAGGCGTTTGTGGGTAATCCCAGGACATTGTCACAAATGCCAAACTCAAGACAGTTGTCACTGACAAGTTGGTTACTCTTTCCCATTTAACAACTAAAGCCTTGCAAAAAGTTAATCACCTCACACACTGGAAATCTGCAATGGATTCACCAAAGTCTACTGAGAATGAGTAAATGTTCAAAGTCTTATTTTTCAAGAGTCAGTTGAGAATTCGACCAAGACCAGAGATTTCTGTTTGCCTGGCAATCTAACACAGATTTCCTCCTCAGGGGTTTGCATACTTGTCGAAATGACATGTTCAAAACTTCCTGCATTGGCCAGGAATCGAACCCGGGCCTCCCGCGTGGCAGGCGAGAATTCTACCACTGAACAACCAATGCCTTGGAAGGCTGAGTTAACCTCAAAGGCAGGAAATTGTATCATAAAGCTTTTTTTCCAAGAATATGTTCCACTTTGTGGGCTCAACAACATTGTTCACCCTAAAAAAAGAGCAGTACTTTCTCCCCGTGGGGGAATTGAATCCCGGTCTCCCGCGTGACAGGCGGGGATACTCACCACTATACTAACGAGGAGCAGGTGGGTTGGAACTTTGAAAAAACGTGGAGCATTGGTACTAACCCTAAATTTGGAATGTTGGGCTTAAACCCTTCTAACAAAAATATCTGTAGAGACTGAATGGTTGGAGCTAGGAACTACTATGACCCAGCTATGGAAAGCTGAGACTCTCACAAACACGTACATGTAATCGATTTTGCTCTATACCGCTCACAAGCCACACAATACTAGTTTGCAGGTGAGGCGTTTGTGGGTAATCCCAGGACATTGTCACAAATGCCAAACTCAAGACAGTTGTCACTGACAAGTTGGTTACTCTCCCATTTAACAACTAAAGCCTTGCAAAAAGTTAATCACCTCACACACTGGAAATCTGCAATGGATTCACCAAAGTCTACTGAGAATGAGTAAATGTTCAAAGTCTTATTTTTCAAGAGTCAGTTGAGAATTCGACCAAGACCAGAGATTTCTGTTTGCCTGGCAATCTAACACAGATTTCCTCCTCAGGGGTTTGCATACTTGTCGAAATGACATGTTCAAAACTTCCTGCATTGGCCGGGAATCGAACCCGGGCCTCCCGCGTGGCAGGCGAGAATTCTACCACTGAACAACCAATGCCTTGGAAGGCTGAGTTAACCTCAAAGGCAGGAAATTGTATCATAAAGCTTTTTTTCCAAGAATATGTTCCACTTTGTGGGCTCAGCAACATTGTTCACCCTAAAAAAAGAGCAGTACTTTCTCCCCGTCGGGGAATTGAACCCCGGTCTCCCGCGTGACAGGCGGGGATACTCACCACTATACTAACGAGGAGCAGGTGGGTTGGAACTTTGAAAAAACGTGGAGCATTGGTACTAACCCTAAATTTGGAATGTTGGGCTTAAACCCTTCTAACAAAAATATCTGTAGAGACTGAATGGTTGGAGCTAGGAACTACTATGACCCAGCTATGGAAAGCTGAGACTCTCACAAACACGTACATGTAATCGATTTTGCTCTATACCGCTCACAAGCCACACAATACTAGTTTGCAGGTGAGGCGTTTGTGGGTAATCCCAGGACATTGTCACAAATGCCAAACTCAAGACAGTTGTCACTGACAAGTTGGTTACTCTTTCCCATTTAACAACTAAAGCCTTGCAAAAAGTTAATCACCTCACACACTGGAAATCTGCAATGGATTCACCAAAGTCTACTGAGAATGAGTAAATGTTCAAAGTCTTATTTTTCAAGAGTCAGTTGAGAATTCGACCAAGACCAGAGATTTCTGTTTGCCTGGCAATCTAACACAGATTTCCTCCTCAGGGGTTTGCATACTTGTCGAAATGACATGTTCAAAACTTCCTGCATTGGCCAGGAATCGAACCCGGGCCTCCCGCGTGGCAGGCGAGAATTCTACCACTGAACAACCAATGCCTTGGAAGGCTGAGTAAACCTCAAAGGCAGGAAATTGTATCATAAAGCTTTTTTTCCAAGAATATGTTCCACTTTGTGGGCTCAACAACATTGTTCACCCTAAAAAAAGAGCAGTACTTTCTCCCCGTGGGGGAATTGAATCCCGGTCTCCCGCGTGACAGGCGGGGATACTCACCACTATACTAACGAGGAGCAGGTGGGTTGGAACTTTGAAAAAACGTGGAGCATTGGTACTAACCCTAAATTTGGAATGTTGGGCTTAAACCCTTCTAACAAAAATATCTGTAGAGACTGAATGGTTGGAGCTAGGAACTACTATGACCCAGCTATGGAAAGCTGAGACTCTCACAAACACGTACATGTAATCGATTTTGCTCTATACCGCTCACAAGCCACACAATACTAGTTTGCAGGTGAGGCGTTTGTGGGTAATCCCAGGACATTGTCACAAATGCCAAACTCAAGACAGTTGTCACTGACAAGTTGGTTACTCTTTCCCATTTAACAACTAAAGCCTTGCAAAAAGTTAATCACCTCACACACTGGAAATCTGCAATGGATTCACCAAAGTCTACTGAGAATGAGTAAATGTTCAAAGTCTTATTTTTCAAGAGTCAGTTGAGAATTCGACCAAGACCAGAGATTTCTGTTTGCCTGGCAATCTAACACAGATTTCCTCCTCAGGGGTTTGCATACTTGTCGAAATGACATGTTCAAAACTTCCTGCATTGGCCGGGAATCGAACCCGGGCCTCCCGCGTGGCAGGCGAGAATTCTACCACTGAACAACCAATGCCTTGGAAGGCTGAGTTAACCTCAAAGGCAGGAAATTGTATCATAAAGCTTTTTTTCCAAGAATATGTTCCACTTTGTGGGCTCAGCAACATTGTTCACCCTAAAAAAAGAGCAGTACTTTCTCCCCGTGGGGGAATTGAATCCCGGTCTCCCGCGTGACAGGCGGGGATACTCACCACTATACTAACGAGGAGCAGGTGGGTTGGAACTTTGAAAAAACGTGGAGCATTGGTACTAACCCTAAATTTGGAATGTTGGGCTTAAACCCTTCTAACAAAAATATCTGTAGAGACTGAATGGTTGGAGCTAGGAACTACTATGACCCAGCTATGGAAAGCTGAGACTCTCACAAACACGTACATGTAATCGATTTTGCTCTATACCGCTCACAAGCCACACAATACTAGTTTGCAGGTGAGGCGTTTGTGGGTAATCCCAGGACATTGTCACAAATGCCAAACTCAAGACAGTTGTCACTGACAAGTTGGTTACTCTTTCCCATTTAACAACTAAAGCCTTGCAAAAAGTTAATCACCTCACACACTGGAAATCTGCAATGGATTCACCAAAGTCTACTGAGAATGAGTAAATGTTCAAAGTCTTATTTTTCAAGAGTCAGTTGAGAATTCGACCAAGACCAGAGATTTCTGTTTGCCTGGCAATCTAACACAGATTTCCTCCTCAGGGGTTTGCATACTTGTCGAAATGACATGTTCAAAACTTCCTGCATTGGCCAGGAATCGAACCCGGGCCTCCCGCGTGGCAGGCGAGAATTCTACCACTGAACAACCAATGCCTTGGAAGGCTGAGTTAACCTCAAAGGCAGGAAATTGTATCATAAAGCTTTTTTTCCAAGAATATGTTCCACTTTGTGGGCTCAACAACATTGTTCACCCTAAAAAAAGAGCAGTACTTTCTCCCCGTGGGGGAATTGAATCCCGGTCTCCCGCGTGACAGGCGGGGATACTCACCACTATACTAACGAGGAGCAGGTGGGTTGGAACTTTGAAAAAACGTGGAGCATTGGTACTAACCCTAAATTTGGAATGTTGGGCTTAAACCCTTCTAACAAAAATATCTGTAGAGACTGAATGGTTGGAGCTAGGAACTACTATGACCCAGCTATGGAAAGCTGAGACTCTCACAAACACGTACATGTAATCGATTTTGCTCTATACCGCTCACAAGCCACACAATACTAGTTTGCAGGTGAGGCGTTTGTGGGTAATCCCAGGACATTGTCACAAATGCCAAACTCAAGACAGTTGTCACTGACAAGTTGGTTACTCTTTCCCATTTAACAACTAAAGCCTTGCAAAAAGTTAATCACCTCACACACTGGAAATCTGCAATGGATTCACCAAAGTCTACTGAGAATGAGTAAATGTTCAAAGTCTTATTTTTCAAGAGTCAGTTGAGAATTCGACCAAGACCAGAGATTTCTGTTTGCCTGGCAATCTAACACAGATTTCCTCCTCAGGGGTTTGCATACTTGTCGAAATGACATGTTCAAAACTTCCTGCATTGGCCGGGAATCGAACCCGGGCCTCCCGCGTGGCAGGCGAGAATTCTACCACTGAACAACCAATGCCTTGGAAGGCTGAGTTAACCTCAAAGGCAGGAAATTGTATCATAAAGCTTTTTTTCCAAGAATATGTTCCACTTTGTGGGCTCAGCAACATTGTTCACCCTAAAAAAAGAGCAGTACTTTCTCCCCGTGGGGGAATTGAATCCCGGTCTCCCGCGTGACAGGCGGGGATACTCACCACTATACTAACGAGGAGCAGGTGGGTTGGAACTTTGAAAAAACGTGGAGCATTGGTACTAACCCTAAATTTGGAATGTTGGGCTTAAACCCTTCTAACAAAAATATCTGTAGAGACTGAATGGTTGGAGCTAGGAACTACTATGACCCAGCTATGGAAAGCTGAGACTCTCACAAACACGTACATGTAATCGATTTTGCTCTATACCGCTCACAAGCCACACAATACTAGTTTGCAGGTGAGGCGTTTGTGGGTAATCCCAGGACATTGTCACAAATGCCAAACTCAAGACAGTTGTCACTGACAAGTTGGTTACTCTTTCCCATTTAACAACTAAAGCCTTGCAAAAAGTTAATCACCTCACACACTGGAAATCTGCAATGGATTCACCAAAGTCTACTGAGAATGAGTAAATGTTCAAAGTCTTATTTTTCAAGAGTCAGTTGAGAATTCGACCAAGACCAGAGATTTCTGTTTGCCTGGCAATCTAACACAGATTTCCTCCTCAGGGGTTTGCATACTTGTCGAAATGACATGTTCAAAACTTCCTGCATTGGCCAGGAATCGAACCCGGGCCTCCCGCGTGGCAGGCGAGAATTCTACCACTGAACAACCAATGCCTTGGAAGGCTGAGTAAACCTCAAAGGCAGGAAATTGTATCATAAAGCTTTTTTTCCAAGAATATGTTCCACTTTGTGGGCTCAACAACATTGTTCACCCTAAAAAAAGAGCAGTACTTTCTCCCCGTGGGGGAATTGAATCCCGGTCTCCCGCGTGACAGGCGGGGATACTCACCACTATACTAACGAGGAGCAGGTGGGTTGGAACTTTGAAAAAACGTGGAGCATTGGTACTAACCCTAAATTTGGAATGTTGGGCTTAAACCCTTCTAACAAAAATATCTGTAGAGACTGAATGGTTGGAGCTAGGAACTACTATGACCCAGCTATGGAAAGCTGAGACTCTCACAAACACGTACATGTAATCGATTTTGCTCTATACCGCTCACAAGCCACACAATACTAGTTTGCAGGTGAGGCGTTTGTGGGTAATCCCAGGACATTGTCACAAATGCCAAACTCAAGACAGTTGTCACTGACAAGTTGGTTACTCTTTCCCATTTAACAACTAAAGCCTTGCAAAAAGTTAATCACCTCACACACTGGAAATCTGCAATGGATTCACCAAAGTCTACTGAGAATGAGTAAATGTTCAAAGTCTTATTTTTCAAGAGTCAGTTGAGAATTCGACCAAGACCAGAGATTTCTGTTTGCCTGGCAATCTAACACAGATTTCCTCCTCAGGGGTTTGCATACTTGTCGAAATGACATGTTCAAAACTTCCTGCATTGGCCGGGAATCGAACCCGGGCCTCCCGCGTGGCAGGCGAGAATTCTACCACTGAACAACCAATGCCTTGGAAGGCTGAGTTAACCTCAAAGGCAGGAAATTGTATCATAAAGCTTTTTTTCCAAGAATATGTTCCACTTTGTGGGCTCAGCAACATTGTTCACCCTAAAAAAAGAGCAGTACTTTCTCCCCGTGGGGGAATTGAATCCCGGTCTCCCGCGTGACAGGCGGGGATACTCACCACTATACTAACGAGGAGCAGGTGGGTTGGAACTTTGAAAAAACGTGGAGCATTGGTACTAACCCTAAATTTGGAATGTTGGGCTTAAACCCTTCTAACAAAAATATCTGTAGAGACTGAATGGTTGGAGCTAGGAACTACTATGACCCAGCTATGGAAAGCTGAGACTCTCACAAACACGTACATGTAATCGATTTTGCTCTATACCGCTCACAAGCCACACAATACTAGTTTGCAGGTGAGGCGTTTGTGGGTAATCCCAGGACATTGTCACAAATGCCAAACTCAAGACAGTTGTCACTGACAAGTTGGTTACTCTTTCCCATTTAACAACTAAAGCCTTGCAAAAAGTTAATCACCTCACACACTGGAAATCTGCAATGGATTCACCAAAGTCTACTGAGAATGAGTAAATGTTCAAAGTCTTATTTTTCAAGAGTCAGTTGAGAATTCGACCAAGACCAGAGATTTCTGTTTGCCTGGCAATCTAACACAGATTTCCTCCTCAGGGGTTTGCATACTTGTCGAAATGACATGTTCAAAACTTCCTGCATTGGCCAGGAATCGAACCCGGGCCTCCCGCGTGGCAGGCGAGAATTCTACCACTGAACAACCAATGCCTTGGAAGGCTGAGTAAACCTCAAAGGCAGGAAATTGTATCATAAAGCTTTTTTTCCAAGAATATGTTCCACTTTGTGGGCTCAACAACATTGTTCACCCTAAAAAAAGAGCAGTACTTTCTCCCCGTGGGGGAATTGAATCCCGGTCTCCCGCGTGACAGGCGGGGATACTCACCACTATACTAACGAGGAGCAGGTGGGTTGGAACTTTGAAAAAACGTGGAGCATTGGTACTAACCCTAAATTTGGAATGTTGGGCTTAAACCCTTCTAACAAAAATATCTGTAGAGACTGAATGGTTGGAGCTAGGAACTACTATGACCCAGCTATGGAAAGCTGAGACTCTCACAAACACGTACATGTAATCGATTTTGCTCTATACCGCTCACAAGCCACACAATACTAGTTTGCAGGTGAGGCGTTTGTGGGTAATCCCAGGACATTGTCACAAATGCCAAACTCAAGACAGTTGTCACTGACAAGTTGGTTACTCTTTCCCATTTAACAACTAAAGCCTTGCAAAAAGTTAATCACCTCACACACTGGAAATCTGCAATGGATTCACCAAAGTCTACTGAGAATGAGTAAATGTTCAAAGTCTTATTTTTCAAGAGTCAGTTGAGAATTCGACCAAGACCAGAGATTTCTGTTTGCCTGGCAATCTAACACAGATTTCCTCCTCAGGGGTTTGCATACTTGTCGAAATGACATGTTCAAAACTTCCTGCATTGGCCGGGAATCGAACCCGGGCCTCCCGCGTGGCAGGCGAGAATTCTACCACTGAACAACCAATGCCTTGGAAGGCTGAGTTAACCTCAAAGGCAGGAAATTGTATCATAAAGCTTTTTTTCCAAGAATATGTTCCACTTTGTGGGCTCAGCAACATTGTTCACCCTAAAAAAAGAGCAGTACTTTCTCCCCGTGGGGGAATTGAATCCCGGTCTCCCGCGTGACAGGCGGGGATACTCACCACTATACTAACGAGGAGCAGGTGGGTTGGAACTTTGAAAAAACGTGGAGCATTGGTACTAACCCTAAATTTGGAATGTTGGGCTTAAACCCTTCTAACAAAAATATCTGTAGAGACTGAATGGTTGGAGCTAGGAACTACTATGACCCAGCTATGGAAAGCTGAGACTCTCACAAACACGTACATGTAATCGATTTTGCTCTATACCGCTCACAAGCCACACAATACTAGTTTGCAGGTGAGGCGTTTGTGGGTAATCCCAGGACATTGTCACAAATGCCAAACTCAAGACAGTTGTCACTGACAAGTTGGTTACTCTTTCCCATTTAACAACTAAAGCCTTGCAAAAAGTTAATCACCTCACACACTGGAAATCTGCAATGGATTCACCAAAGTCTACTGAGAATGAGTAAATGTTCAAAGTCTTATTTTTCAAGAGTCAGTTGAGAATTCGACCAAGACCAGAGATTTCTGTTTGCCTGGCAATCTAACACAGATTTCCTCCTCAGGGGTTTGCATACTTGTCGAAATGACATGTTCAAAACTTCCTGCATTGGCCAGGAATCGAACCCGGGCCTCCCGCGTGGCAGGCGAGAATTCTACCACTGAACAACCAATGCCTTGGAAGGCTGAGTTAACCTCAAAGGCAGGAAATTGTATCATAAAGCTTTTTTTCCAAGAATATGTTCCACTTTGTGGGCTCAACAACATTGTTCACCCTAAAAAAAGAGCAGTACTTTCTCCCCGTGGGGGAATTGAATCCCGGTCTCCCGCGTGACAGGCGGGGATACTCACCACTATACTAACGAGGAGCAGGTGGGTTGGAACTTTGAAAAAACGTGGAGCATTGGTACTAACCCTAAATTTGGAATGTTGGGCTTAAACCCTTCTAACAAAAATATCTGTAGAGACTGAATGGTTGGAGCTAGGAACTACTATGACCCAGCTATGGAAAGCTGAGACTCTCACAAACACGTACATGTAATCGATTTTGCTCTATACCGCTCACAAGCCACACAATACTAGTTTGCAGGTGAGGCGTTTGTGGGTAATCCCAGGACATTGTCACAAATGCCAAACTCAAGACAGTTGTCACTGACAAGTTGGTTACTCTTTCCCATTTAACAACTAAAGCCTTGCAAAAAGTTAATCACCTCACACACTGGAAATCTGCAATGGATTCACCAAAGTCTACTGAGAATGAGTAAATGTTCAAAGTCTTATTTTTCAAGAGTCAGTTGAGAATTCGACCAAGACCAGAGATTTCTGTTTGCCTGGCAATCTAACACAGATTTCCTCCTCAGGGGTTTGCATACTTGTCGAAATGACATGTTCAAAACTTCCTGCATTGGCCAGGAATCGAACCCGGGCCTCCCGCGTGGCAGGCGAGAATTCTACCACTGAACAACCAATGCCTTGGAAGGCTGAGTTAACCTCAAAGGCAGGAAATTGTATCATAAAGCTTTTTTTCCAAGAATATGTTCCACTTTGTGGGCTCAACAACATTGTTCACCCTAAAAAAAGAGCAGTACTTTCTCCCCGTCGGGGAATTGAACCCCGGTCTCCCGCGTGACAGGCGGGGATACTCACCACTATACTAACGAGGAGCAGGTGGGTTGGAACTTTGAAAAAACGTGGAGCATTGGTACTAACCCTAAATTTGGAATGTTGGGCTTAAACCCTTCTAACAAAAATATCTGTAGAGACTGAATGGTTGGAGCTAGGAACTACTATGACCCAGCTATGGAAAGCTGAGACTCTCACAAACACGTACATGTAATCGATTTTGCTCTATACCGCTCACAAGCCACACAATACTAGTTTGCAGGTGAGGCGTTTGTGGGTAATCCCAGGACATTGTCACAAATGCCAAACTCAAGACAGTTGTCACTGACAAGTTGGTTACTCTTTCCCATTTAACAACTAAAGCCTTGCAAAAAGTTAATCACCTCACACACTGGAAATCTGCAATGGATTCACCAAAGTCTACTGAGAATGAGTAAATGTTCAAAGTCTTATTTTTCAAGAGTCAGTTGAGAATTCGACCAAGACCAGAGATTTCTGTTTGCCTGGCAATCTAACACAGATTTCCTCCTCAGGGGTTTGCATACTTGTCGAAATGACATGTTCAAAACTTCCTGCATTGGCCGGGAATCGAACCCGGGCCTCCCGCGTGGCAGGCGAGAATTCTACCACTGAACAACCAATGCCTTGGAAGGCTGAGTTAACCTCAAAGGCAGGAAATTGTATCATAAAGCTTTTTTTCCAAGAATATGTTCCACTTTGTGGGCTCAGCAACATTGTTCACCCTAAAAAAAGAGCAGTACTTTCTCCCCGTGGGGGAATTGAATCCCGGTCTCCCGCGTGACAGGCGGGGATACTCACCACTATACTAACGAGGAGCAGGTGGGTTGGAACTTTGAAAAAACGTGGAGCATTGGTACTAACCCTAAATTTGGAATGTTGGGCTTAAACCCTTCTAACAAAAATATCTGTAGAGACTGAATGGTTGGAGCTAGGAACTACTATGACCCAGCTATGGAAAGCTGAGACTCTCACAAACACGTACATGTAATCGATTTTGCTCTATACCGCTCACAAGCCACACAATACTAGTTTGCAGGTGAGGCGTTTGTGGGTAATCCCAGGACATTGTCACAAATGCCAAACTCAAGACAGTTGTCACTGACAAGTTGGTTACTCTTTCCCATTTAACAACTAAAGCCTTGCAAAAAGTTAATCACCTCACACACTGGAAATCTGCAATGGATTCACCAAAGTCTACTGAGAATGAGTAAATGTTCAAAGTCTTATTTTTCAAGAGTCAGTTGAGAATTCGACCAAGACCAGAGATTTCTGTTTGCCTGGCAATCTAACACAGATTTCCTCCTCAGGGGTTTGCATACTTGTCGAAATGACATGTTCAAAACTTCCTGCATTGGCCGGGAATCGAACCCGGGCCTCCCGCGTGGCAGGCGAGAATTCTACCACTGAACAACCAATGCCTTGGAAGGCTGAGTTAACCTCAAAGGCAGGAAATTGTATCATAAAGCTTTTTTTCCAAGAATATGTTCCACTTTGTGGGCTCAGCAACATTGTTCACCCTAAAAAAAGAGCAGTACTTTCTCCCCGTCGGGGAATTGAACCCCGGTCTCCCGCGTGACAGGCGGGGATACTCACCACTATACTAACGAGGAGCAGGTGGGTTGGAACTTTGAAAAAACGTGGAGCATTGGTACTAACCCTAAATTTGGAATGTTGGGCTTAAACCCTTCTAACAAAAATATCTGTAGAGACTGAATGGTTGGAGCTAGGAACTACTATGACCCAGCTATGGAAAGCTGAGACTCTCACAAACACGTACATGTAATCGATTTTGCTCTATACCGCTCACAAGCCACACAATACTAGTTTGCAGGTGAGGCGTTTGTGGGTAATCCCAGGACATTGTCACAAATGCCAAACTCAAGACAGTTGTCACTGACAAGTTGGTTACTCTTTCCCATTTAACAACTAAAGCCTTGCAAAAAGTTAATCACCTCACACACTGGAAATCTGCAATGGATTCACCAAAGTCTACTGAGAATGAGTAAATGTTCAAAGTCTTATTTTTCAAGAGTCAGTTGAGAATTCGACCAAGACCAGAGATTTCTGTTTGCCTGGCAATCTAACACAGATTTCCTCCTCAGGGGTTTGCATACTTGTCGAAATGACATGTTCAAAACTTCCTGCATTGGCCGGGAATCGAACCCGGGCCTCCCGCGTGGCAGGCGAGAATTCTACCACTGAACAACCAATGCCTTGGAAGGCTGAGTTAACCTCAAAGGCAGGAAATTGTATCATAAAGCTTTTTTTCCAAGAATATGTTCCACTTTGTGGGCTCAGCAACATTGTTCACCCTAAAAAAAGAGCAGTACTTTCTCCCCGTCGGGGAATTGAACCCCGGTCTCCCGCGTGACAGGCGGGGATACTCACCACTATACTAACGAGGAGCAGGTGGGTTGGAACTTTGAAAAAACGTGGAGCATTGGTACTAACCCTAAATTTGGAATGTTGGGCTTAAACCCTTCTAACAAAAATATCTGTAGAGACTGAATGGTTGGAGCTAGGAACTACTATGACCCAGCTATGGAAAGCTGAGACTCTCACAAACACGTACATGTAATCGATTTTGCTCTATACCGCTCACAAGCCACACAATACTAGTTTGCAGGTGAGGCGTTTGTGGGTAATCCCAGGACATTGTCACAAATGCCAAACTCAAGACAGTTGTCACTGACAAGTTGGTTACTCTTTCCCATTTAACAACTAAAGCCTTGCAAAAAGTTAATCACCTCACACACTGGAAATCTGCAATGGATTCACCAAAGTCTACTGAGAATGAGTAAATGTTCAAAGTCTTATTTTTCAAGAGTCAGTTGAGAATTCGACCAAGACCAGAGATTTCTGTTTGCCTGGCAATCTAACACAGATTTCCTCCTCAGGGGTTTGCATACTTGTCGAAATGACATGTTCAAAACTTCCTGCATTGGCCGGGAATCGAACCCGGGCCTCCCGCGTGGCAGGCGAGAATTCTACCACTGAACAACCAATGCCTTGGAAGGCTGAGTTAACCTCAAAGGCAGGAAATTGTATCATAAAGCTTTTTTTCCAAGAATATGTTCCACTTTGTGGGCTCAGCAACATTGTTCACCCTAAAAAAAGAGCAGTACTTTCTCCCCGTGGGGGAATTGAATCCCGGTCTCCCGCGTGACAGGCGGGGATACTCACCACTATACTAACAAGGAGCAGGTGGGTTGGAACTTTGAAAAAACGTGGAGCATTGGTACTAACCCTAAATTTGGAATGTTGGGCTTAAACCCTTCTAACAAAAATATCTGTAGAGACTGAATGGTTGGAGCTAGGAACTACTATGACCCAGCTATGGAAAGCTGAGACTCTCACAAACACGTACATGTAATCGATTTTGCTCTATACCGCTCACAAGCCACACAATACTAGTTTGCAGGTGAGGCGTTTGTGGGTAATCCCAGGACATTGTCACAAATGCCAAACTCAAGACAGTTGTCACTGACAAGTTGGTTACTCTTTCCCATTTAACAACTAAAGCCTTGCAAAAAGTTAATCACCTCACACACTGGAAATCTGCAATGGATTCACCAAAGTCTACTGAGAATGAGTAAATGTTCAAAGTCTTATTTTTCAAGAGTCAGTTGAGAATTCGACCAAGACCAGAGATTTCTGTTTGCCTGGCAATCTAACACAGATTTCCTCCTCAGGGGTTTGCATACTTGTCGAAATGACATGTTCAAAACTTCCTGCATTGGCCAGGAATCGAACCCGGGCCTCCCGCGTGGCAGGCGAGAATTCTACCACTGAACAACCAATGCCTTGGAAGGCTGAGTTAACCTCAAAGGCAGGAAATTGTATCATAAAGCTTTTTTTCCAAGAATATGTTCCACTTTGTGGGCTCAACAACATTGTTCACCCTAAAAAAAGAGCAGTACTTTCTCCCCGTGGGGGAATTGAATCCCGGTCTCCCGCGTGACAGGCGGGGATACTCACCACTATACTAACGAGGAGCAGGTGGGTTGGAACTTTGAAAAAACGTGGAGCATTGGTACTAACCCTAAATTTGGAATGTTGGGCTTAAACCCTTCTAACAAAAATATCTGTAGAGACTGAATGGTTGGAGCTAGGAACTACTATGACCCAGCTATGGAAAGCTGAGACTCTCACAAACACGTACATGTAATCGATTTTGCTCTATACCGCTCACAAGCCACACAATACTAGTTTGCAGGTGAGGCGTTTGTGGGTAATCCCAGGACATTGTCACAAATGCCAAACTCAAGACAGTTGTCACTGACAAGTTGGTTACTCTTTCCCATTTAACAACTAAAGCCTTGCAAAAAGTTAATCACCTCACACACTGGAAATCTGCAATGGATTCACCAAAGTCTACTGAGAATGAGTAAATGTTCAAAGTCTTATTTTTCAAGAGTCAGTTGAGAATTCGACCAAGACCAGAGATTTCTGTTTGCCTGGCAATCTAACACAGATTTCCTCCTCAGGGGTTTGCATACTTGTCGAAATGACATGTTCAAAACTTCCTGCATTGGCCGGGAATCGAACCCGGGCCTCCCGCGTGGCAGGCGAGAATTCTACCACTGAACAACCAATGCCTTGGAAGGCTGAGTTAACCTCAAAGGCAGGAAATTGTATCATAAAGCTTTTTTTCCAAGAATATGTTCCACTTTGTGGGCTCAGCAACATTGTTCACCCTAAAAAAAGAGCAGTACTTTCTCCCCGTGGGGGAATTGAATCCCGGTCTCCCGCGTGACAGGCGGGGATACTCACCACTATACTAACAAGGAGCAGGTGGGTTGGAACTTTGAAAAAACGTGGAGCATTGGTACTAACCCTAAATTTGGAATGTTGGGCTTAAACCCTTCTAACAAAAATATCTGTAGAGACTGAATGGTTGGAGCTAGGAACTACTATGACCCAGCTATGGAAAGCTGAGACTCTCACAAACACGTACATGTAATCGATTTTGCTCTATACCGCTCACAAGCCACACAATACTAGTTTGCAGGTGAGGCGTTTGTGGGTAATCCCAGGACATTGTCACAAATGCCAAACTCAAGACAGTTGTCACTGACAAGTTGGTTACTCTTTCCCATTTAACAACTAAAGCCTTGCAAAAAGTTAATCACCTCACACACTGGAAATCTGCAATGGATTCACCAAAGTCTACTGAGAATGAGTAAATGTTCAAAGTCTTATTTTTCAAGAGTCAGTTGAGAATTCGACCAAGACCAGAGATTTCTGTTTGCCTGGCAATCTAACACAGATTTCCTCCTCAGGGGTTTGCATACTTGTCGAAATGACATGTTCAAAACTTCCTGCATTGGCCAGGAATCGAACCCGGGCCTCCCGCGTGGCAGGCGAGAATTCTACCACTGAACAACCAATGCCTTGGAAGGCTGAGTTAACCTCAAAGGCAGGAAATTGTATCATAAAGCTTTTTTTCCAAGAATATGTTCCACTTTGTGGGCTCAGCAACATTGTTCACCCTAAAAAAAGAGCAGTACTTTCTCCCCGTCGGGGAATTGAACCCCGGTCTCCCGCGTGACAGGCGGGGATACTCACCACTATACTAACGAGGAGCAGGTGGGTTGGAACTTTGAAAAAACGTGGAGCATTGGTACTAACCCTAAATTTGGAATGTTGGGCTTAAACCCTTCTAACAAAAATATCTGTAGAGACTGAATGGTTGGAGCTAGGAACTACTATGACCCAGCTATGGAAAGCTGAGACTCTCACAAACACGTACATGTAATCGATTTTGCTCTATACCGCTCACAAGCCACACAATACTAGTTTGCAGGTGAGGCGTTTGTGGGTAATCCCAGGACATTGTCACAAATGCCAAACTCAAGACAGTTGTCACTGACAAGTTGGTTACTCTTTCCCATTTAACAACTAAAGCCTTGCAAAAAGTTAATCACCTCACACACTGGAAATCTGCAATGGATTCACCAAAGTCTACTGAGAATGAGTAAATGTTCAAAGTCTTATTTTTCAAGAGTCAGTTGAGAATTCGACCAAGACCAGAGATTTCTGTTTGCCTGGCAATCTAACACAGATTTCCTCCTCAGGGGTTTGCATACTTGTCGAAATGACATGTTCAAAACTTCCTGCATTGGCCGGGAATCGAACCCGGGCCTCCCGCGTGGCAGGCGAGAATTCTACCACTGAACAACCAATGCCTTGGAAGGCTGAGTTAACCTCAAAGGCAGGAAATTGTATCATAAAGCTTTTTTTCCAAGAATATGTTCCACTTTGTGGGCTCAGCAACATTGTTCACCCTAAAAAAAGAGCAGTACTTTCTCCCCGTCGGGGAATTGAACCCCGGTCTCCCGCGTGACAGGCGGGGATACTCACCACTATACTAACGAGGAGCAGGTGGGTTGGAACTTTGAAAAAACGTGGAGCATTGGTACTAACCCTAAATTTGGAATGTTGGGCTTAAACCCTTCTAACAAAAATATCTGTAGAGACTGAATGGTTGGAGCTAGGAACTACTATGACCCAGCTATGGAAAGCTGAGACTCTCACAAACACGTACATGTAATCGATTTTGCTCTATACCGCTCACAAGCCACACAATACTAGTTTGCAGGTGAGGCGTTTGTGGGTAATCCCAGGACATTGTCACAAATGCCAAACTCAAGACAGTTGTCACTGACAAGTTGGTTACTCTTTCCCATTTAACAACTAAAGCCTTGCAAAAAGTTAATCACCTCACACACTGGAAATCTGCAATGGATTCACCAAAGTCTACTGAGAATGAGTAAATGTTCAAAGTCTTATTTTTCAAGAGTCAGTTGAGAATTCGACCAAGACCAGAGATTTCTGTTTGCCTGGCAATCTAACACAGATTTCCTCCTCAGGGGTTTGCATACTTGTCGAAATGACATGTTCAAAACTTCCTGCATTGGCCGGGAATCGAACCCGGGCCTCCCGCGTGGCAGGCGAGAATTCTACCACTGAACAACCAATGCCTTGGAAGGCTGAGTTAACCTCAAAGGCAGGAAATTGTATCATAAAGCTTTTTTTCCAAGAATATGTTCCACTTTGTGGGCTCAGCAACATTGTTCACCCTAAAAAAAGAGCAGTACTTTCTCCCCGTGGGGGAATTGAATCCCGGTCTCCCGCGTGACAGGCGGGGATACTCACCACTATACTAACAAGGAGCAGGTGGGTTGGAACTTTGAAAAAACGTGGAGCATTGGTACTAACCCTAAATTTGGAATGTTGGGCTTAAACCCTTCTAACAAAAATATCTGTAGAGACTGAATGGTTGGAGCTAGGAACTACTATGACCCAGCTATGGAAAGCTGAGACTCTCACAAACACGTACATGTAATCGATTTTGCTCTATACCGCTCACAAGCCACACAATACTAGTTTGCAGGTGAGGCGTTTGTGGGTAATCCCAGGACATTGTCACAAATGCCAAACTCAAGACAGTTGTCACTGACAAGTTGGTTACTCTTTCCCATTTAACAACTAAAGCCTTGCAAAAAGTTAATCACCTCACACACTGGAAATCTGCAATGGATTCACCAAAGTCTACTGAGAATGAGTAAATGTTCAAAGTCTTATTTTTCAAGAGTCAGTTGAGAATTCGACCAAGACCAGAGATTTCTGTTTGCCTGGCAATCTAACACAGATTTCCTCCTCAGGGGTTTGCATACTTGTCGAAATGACATGTTCAAAACTTCCTGCATTGGCCGGGAATCGAACCCGGGCCTCCCGCGTGGCAGGCGAGAATTCTACCACTGAACAACCAATGCCTTGGAAGGCTGAGTTAACCTCAAAGGCAGGAAATTGTATCATAAAGCTTTTTTTCCAAGAATATGTTCCACTTTGTGGGCTCAGCAACATTGTTCACCCTAAAAAAAGAGCAGTACTTTCTCCCCGTGGGGGAATTGAATCCCGGTCTCCCGCGTGACAGGCGGGGATACTCACCACTATACTAACAAGGAGCAGGTGGGTTGGAACTTTGAAAAAACGTGGAGCATTGGTACTAACCCTAAATTTGGAATGTTGGGCTTAAACCCTTCTAACAAAAATATCTGTAGAGACTGAATGGTTGGAGCTAGGAACTACTATGACCCAGCTATGGAAAGCTGAGACTCTCACAAACACGTACATGTAATCGATTTTGCTCTATACCGCTCACAAGCCACACAATACTAGTTTGCAGGTGAGGCGTTTGTGGGTAATCCCAGGACATTGTCACAAATGCCAAACTCAAGACAGTTGTCACTGACAAGTTGGTTACTCTTTCCCATTTAACAACTAAAGCCTTGCAAAAAGTTAATCACCTCACACACTGGAAATCTGCAATGGATTCACCAAAGTCTACTGAGAATGAGTAAATGTTCAAAGTCTTATTTTTCAAGAGTCAGTTGAGAATTCGACCAAGACCAGAGATTTCTGTTTGCCTGGCAATCTAACACAGATTTCCTCCTCAGGGGTTTGCATACTTGTCGAAATGACATGTTCAAAACTTCCTGCATTGGCCGGGAATCGAACCCGGGCCTCCCGCGTGGCAGGCGAGAATTCTACCACTGAACAACCAATGCCTTGGAAGGCTGAGTTAACCTCAAAGGCAGGAAATTGTATCATAAAGCTTTTTTTCCAAGAATATGTTCCACTTTGTGGGCTCAGCAACATTGTTCACCCTAAAAAAAGAGCAGTACTTTCTCCCCGTCGGGGAATTGAACCCCGGTCTCCCGCGTGACAGGCGGGGATACTCACCACTATACTAACGAGGAGCAGGTGGGTTGGAACTTTGAAAAAACGTGGAGCATTGGTACTAACCCTAAATTTGGAATGTTGGGCTTAAACCCTTCTAACAAAAATATCTGTAGAGACTGAATGGTTGGAGCTAGGAACTACTATGACCCAGCTATGGAAAGCTGAGACTCTCACAAACACGTACATGTAATCGATTTTGCTCTATACCGCTCACAAGCCACACAATACTAGTTTGCAGGTGAGGCGTTTGTGGGTAATCCCAGGACATTGTCACAAATGCCAAACTCAAGACAGTTGTCACTGACAAGTTGGTTACTCTTTCCCATTTAACAACTAAAGCCTTGCAAAAAGTTAATCACCTCACACACTGGAAATCTGCAATGGATTCACCAAAGTCTACTGAGAATGAGTAAATGTTCAAAGTCTTATTTTTCAAGAGTCAGTTGAGAATTCGACCAAGACCAGAGATTTCTGTTTGCCTGGCAATCTAACACAGATTTCCTCCTCAGGGGTTTGCATACTTGTCGAAATGACATGTTCAAAACTTCCTGCATTGGCCGGGAATCGAACCCGGGCCTCCCGCGTGGCAGGCGAGAATTCTACCACTGAACAACCAATGCCTTGGAAGGCTGAGTTAACCTCAAAGGCAGGAAATTGTATCATAAAGCTTTTTTTCCAAGAATATGTTCCACTTTGTGGGCTCAGCAACATTGTTCACCCTAAAAAAAGAGCAGTACTTTCTCCCCGTGGGGGAATTGAATCCCGGTCTCCCGCGTGACAGGCGGGGATACTCACCACTATACTAACAAGGAGCAGGTGGGTTGGAACTTTGAAAAAACGTGGAGCATTGGTACTAACCCTAAATTTGGAATGTTGGGCTTAAACCCTTCTAACAAAAATATCTGTAGAGACTGAATGGTTGGAGCTAGGAACTACTATGACCCAGCTATGGAAAGCTGAGACTCTCACAAACACGTACATGTAATCGATTTTGCTCTATACCGCTCACAAGCCACACAATACTAGTTTGCAGGTGAGGCGTTTGTGGGTAATCCCAGGACATTGTCACAAATGCCAAACTCAAGACAGTTGTCACTGACAAGTTGGTTACTCTTTCCCATTTAACAACTAAAGCCTTGCAAAAAGTTAATCACCTCACACACTGGAAATCTGCAATGGATTCACCAAAGTCTACTGAGAATGAGTAAATGTTCAAAGTCTTATTTTTCAAGAGTCAGTTGAGAATTCGACCAAGACCAGAGATTTCTGTTTGCCTGGCAATCTAACACAGATTTCCTCCTCAGGGGTTTGCATACTTGTCGAAATGACATGTTCAAAACTTCCTGCATTGGCCAGGAATCGAACCCGGGCCTCCCGCGTGGCAGGCGAGAATTCTACCACTGAACAACCAATGCCTTGGAAGGCTGAGTTAACCTCAAAGGCAGGAAATTGTATCATAAAGCTTTTTTTCCAAGAATATGTTCCACTTTGTGGGCTCAGCAACATTGTTCACCCTAAAAAAAGAGCAGTACTTTCTCCCCGTCGGGGAATTGAACCCCGGTCTCCCGCGTGACAGGCGGGGATACTCACCACTATACTAACGAGGAGCAGGTGGGTTGGAACTTTGAAAAAACGTGGAGCATTGGTACTAACCCTAAATTTGGAATGTTGGGCTTAAACCCTTCTAACAAAAATATCTGTAGAGACTGAATGGTTGGAGCTAGGAACTACTATGACCCAGCTATGGAAAGCTGAGACTCTCACAAACACGTACATGTAATCGATTTTGCTCTATACCGCTCACAAGCCACACAATACTAGTTTGCAGGTGAGGCGTTTGTGGGTAATCCCAGGACATTGTCACAAATGCCAAACTCAAGACAGTTGTCACTGACAAGTTGGTTACTCTTTCCCATTTAACAACTAAAGCCTTGCAAAAAGTTAATCACCTCACACACTGGAAATCTGCAATGGATTCACCAAAGTCTACTGAGAATGAGTAAATGTTCAAAGTCTTATTTTTCAAGAGTCAGTTGAGAATTCGACCAAGACCAGAGATTTCTGTTTGCCTGGCAATCTAACACAGATTTCCTCCTCAGGGGTTTGCATACTTGTCGAAATGACATGTTCAAAACTTCCTGCATTGGCCGGGAATCGAACCCGGGCCTCCCGCGTGGCAGGCGAGAATTCTACCACTGAACAACCAATGCCTTGGAAGGCTGAGTTAACCTCAAAGGCAGGAAATTGTATCATAAAGCTTTTTTTCCAAGAATATGTTCCACTTTGTGGGCTCAGCAACATTGTTCACCCTAAAAAAAGAGCAGTACTTTCTCCCCGTCGGGGAATTGAACCCCGGTCTCCCGCGTGACAGGCGGGGATACTCACCACTATACTAACGAGGAGCAGGTGGGTTGGAACTTTGAAAAAACGTGGAGCATTGGTACTAACCCTAAATTTGGAATGTTGGGCTTAAACCCTTCTAACAAAAATATCTGTAGAGACTGAATGGTTGGAGCTAGGAACTACTATGACCCAGCTATGGAAAGCTGAGACTCTCACAAACACGTACATGTAATCGATTTTGCTCTATACCGCTCACAAGCCACACAATACTAGTTTGCAGGTGAGGCGTTTGTGGGTAATCCCAGGACATTGTCACAAATGCCAAACTCAAGACAGTTGTCACTGACAAGTTGGTTACTCTTTCCCATTTAACAACTAAAGCCTTGCAAAAAGTTAATCACCTCACACACTGGAAATCTGCAATGGATTCACCAAAGTCTACTGAGAATGAGTAAATGTTCAAAGTCTTATTTTTCAAGAGTCAGTTGAGAATTCGACCAAGACCAGAGATTTCTGTTTGCCTGGCAATCTAACACAGATTTCCTCCTCAGGGGTTTGCATACTTGTCGAAATGACATGTTCAAAACTTCCTGCATTGGCCGGGAATCGAACCCGGGCCTCCCGCGTGGCAGGCGAGAATTCTACCACTGAACAACCAATGCCTTGGAAGGCTGAGTTAACCTCAAAGGCAGGAAATTGTATCATAAAGCTTTTTTTCCAAGAATATGTTCCACTTTGTGGGCTCAGCAACATTGTTCACCCTAAAAAAAGAGCAGTACTTTCTCCCCGTCGGGGAATTGAACCCCGGTCTCCCGCGTGACAGGCGGGGATACTCACCACTATACTAACGAGGAGCAGGTGGGTTGGAACTTTGAAAAAACGTGGAGCATTGGTACTAACCCTAAATTTGGAATGTTGGGCTTAAACCCTTCTAACAAAAATATCTGTAGAGACTGAATGGTTGGAGCTAGGAACTACTATGACCCAGCTATGGAAAGCTGAGACTCTCACAAACACGTACATGTAATCGATTTTGCTCTATACCGCTCACAAGCCACACAATACTAGTTTGCAGGTGAGGCGTTTGTGGGTAATCCCAGGACATTGTCACAAATGCCAAACTCAAGACAGTTGTCACTGACAAGTTGGTTACTCTTTCCCATTTAACAACTAAAGCCTTGCAAAAAGTTAATCACCTCACACACTGGAAATCTGCAATGGATTCACCAAAGTCTACTGAGAATGAGTAAATGTTCAAAGTCTTATTTTTCAAGAGTCAGTTGAGAATTCGACCAAGACCAGAGATTTCTGTTTGCCTGGCAATCTAACACAGATTTCCTCCTCAGGGGTTTGCATACTTGTCGAAATGACATGTTCAAAACTTCCTGCATTGGCCGGGAATCGAACCCGGGCCTCCCGCGTGGCAGGCGAGAATTCTACCACTGAACAACCAATGCCTTGGAAGGCTGAGTTAACCTCAAAGGCAGGAAATTGTATCATAAAGCTTTTTTTCCAAGAATATGTTCCACTTTGTGGGCTCAGCAACATTGTTCACCCTAAAAAAAGAGCAGTACTTTCTCCCCGTGGGGGAATTGAATCCCGGTCTCCCGCGTGACAGGCGGGGATACTCACCACTATACTAACAAGGAGCAGGTGGGTTGGAACTTTGAAAAAACGTGGAGCATTGGTACTAACCCTAAATTTGGAATGTTGGGCTTAAACCCTTCTAACAAAAATATCTGTAGAGACTGAATGGTTGGAGCTAGGAACTACTATGACCCAGCTATGGAAAGCTGAGACTCTCACAAACACGTACATGTAATCGATTTTGCTCTATACCGCTCACAAGCCACACAATACTAGTTTGCAGGTGAGGCGTTTGTGGGTAATCCCAGGACATTGTCACAAATGCCAAACTCAAGACAGTTGTCACTGACAAGTTGGTTACTCTTTCCCATTTAACAACTAAAGCCTTGCAAAAAGTTAATCACCTCACACACTGGAAATCTGCAATGGATTCACCAAAGTCTACTGAGAATGAGTAAATGTTCAAAGTCTTATTTTTCAAGAGTCAGTTGAGAATTCGACCAAGACCAGAGATTTCTGTTTGCCTGGCAATCTAACACAGATTTCCTCCTCAGGGGTTTGCATACTTGTCGAAATGACATGTTCAAAACTTCCTGCATTGGCCAGGAATCGAACCCGGGCCTCCCGCGTGGCAGGCGAGAATTCTACCACTGAACAACCAATGCCTTGGAAGGCTGAGTTAACCTCAAAGGCAGGAAATTGTATCATAAAGCTTTTTTTCCAAGAATATGTTCCACTTTGTGGGCTCAGCAACATTGTTCACCCTAAAAAAAGAGCAGTACTTTCTCCCCGTCGGGGAATTGAACCCCGGTCTCCCGCGTGACAGGCGGGGATACTCACCACTATACTAACGAGGAGCAGGTGGGTTGGAACTTTGAAAAAACGTGGAGCATTGGTACTAACCCTAAATTTGGAATGTTGGGCTTAAACCCTTCTAACAAAAATATCTGTAGAGACTGAATGGTTGGAGCTAGGAACTACTATGACCCAGCTATGGAAAGCTGAGACTCTCACAAACACGTACATGTAATCGATTTTGCTCTATACCGCTCACAAGCCACACAATACTAGTTTGCAGGTGAGGCGTTTGTGGGTAATCCCAGGACATTGTCACAAATGCCAAACTCAAGACAGTTGTCACTGACAAGTTGGTTACTCTTTCCCATTTAACAACTAAAGCCTTGCAAAAAGTTAATCACCTCACACACTGGAAATCTGCAATGGATTCACCAAAGTCTACTGAGAATGAGTAAATGTTCAAAGTCTTATTTTTCAAGAGTCAGTTGAGAATTCGACCAAGACCAGAGATTTCTGTTTGCCTGGCAATCTAACACAGATTTCCTCCTCAGGGGTTTGCATACTTGTCGAAATGACATGTTCAAAACTTCCTGCATTGGCCGGGAATCGAACCCGGGCCTCCCGCGTGGCAGGCGAGAATTCTACCACTGAACAACCAATGCCTTGGAAGGCTGAGTTAACCTCAAAGGCAGGAAATTGTATCATAAAGCTTTTTTTCCAAGAATATGTTCCACTTTGTGGGCTCAGCAACATTGTTCACCCTAAAAAAAGAGCAGTACTTTCTCCCCGTCGGGGAATTGAACCCCGGTCTCCCGCGTGACAGGCGGGGATACTCACCACTATACTAACGAGGAGCAGGTGGGTTGGAACTTTGAAAAAACGTGGAGCATTGGTACTAACCCTAAATTTGGAATGTTGGGCTTAAACCCTTCTAACAAAAATATCTGTAGAGACTGAATGGTTGGAGCTAGGAACTACTATGACCCAGCTATGGAAAGCTGAGACTCTCACAAACACGTACATGTAATCGATTTTGCTCTATACCGCTCACAAGCCACACAATACTAGTTTGCAGGTGAGGCGTTTGTGGGTAATCCCAGGACATTGTCACAAATGCCAAACTCAAGACAGTTGTCACTGACAAGTTGGTTACTCTTTCCCATTTAACAACTAAAGCCTTGCAAAAAGTTAATCACCTCACACACTGGAAATCTGCAATGGATTCACCAAAGTCTACTGAGAATGAGTAAATGTTCAAAGTCTTATTTTTCAAGAGTCAGTTGAGAATTCGACCAAGACCAGAGATTTCTGTTTGCCTGGCAATCTAACACAGATTTCCTCCTCAGGGGTTTGCATACTTGTCGAAATCACATGTTCAAAACTTCCTGCATTGGCCGGGAATCGAACCCGGGCCTCCCGCGTGGCAGGCGAGAATTCTACCACTGAACAACCAATGCCTTGGAAGGCTGAGTTAACCTCAAAGGCAGGAAATTGTATCATAAAGCTTTTTTTCCAAGAATATGTTCCACTTTGTGGGCTCAGCAACATTGTTCACCCTAAAAAAAAAAGCAGTACTTTCTCCCCGTCGGGGAATTGAACCCCGGTCTCCCGCGTGACAGGCGGGGATACTCACCACTATACTAACGAGGAGCAGGTGGGTTGGGGCTTTGAAAAAACGTGGAGCATTGGTACTAACCCTAAATTTGGACTGTTGGGCTTAAACCCTTCTAACAAAAATATCTGTAGAGACTGAATGGTTGGAGCTAGGAACTACTATGACCCCGCTATGGAAAGCTGAGACTCTCACAAACACGTACATGTAATCGATTTTGCTCTATACCGCTCACAAGCCACACAATACTAGTTTGCAGGTGAGGCGTTTGTGGGTAATCCCAGGACATTGTCACAAATGCCAAACTCAAGACAGTTGTCACTGACAAGTTGGTTACTCTTTCCCATTTAACAACTAAAGCCTTGCAAAAAGTTAATCACCTCACACACTGGAAATCTGCAATGGATTCACCAAAGTCTACTGAGAATGAGTAAATGTTCAAAGTCTTATTTTTCAAGAGTCAGTTGAGAATTCGACCAAGACCAGAGATTTCTGTTTGCCTGGCAATCTAACACAGATTTCCTCCTCAGGGGTTTGCATACTTGTCGAAATGACATGTTCAAAACTTCCTGCATTGGCCGGGAATCGAACCCGGGCCTCCCGCGTGGCAGGCGAGAATTCTACCACTGAACAACCAATGCCTTGGAAGGCTGAGTTAACCTCAAAGGCAGGAAATTGTATCATAAAGCTTTTTTTCCAAGAATATGTTCCACTTTGTGGGCTCAACAACATTGTTCACCCTAAAAAAAGAGCAGTACTTTCTCCCCGTCGGGGAATTGAACCCCGGTCTCCCGCGTGACAGGCGGGGATACTCACCACTATACTAACGAGGAGCAGGTGGGTTGGAACTTTGAAAAAACGTGGAGCATTGGTACTAACCCTAAATTTGGAATGTTGGGCTTAAACCCTTCTAACAAAAATATCTGTAGAGACTGAATGGTTGGAGCTAGGAACTACTATGACCCAGCTATGGAAAGCTGAGACTCTCACAAACACGTACATGTAATCGATTTTGCTCTATACCGCTCACAAGCCACACAATACTAGTTTGCAGGTGAGGCGTTTGTGGGTAATCCCAGGACATTGTCACAAATGCCAAACTCAAGACAGTTGTCACTGACAAGTTGGTTACTCTTTCCCATTTAACAACTAAAGCCTTGCAAAAAGTTAATCACCTCACACACTGGAAATCTGCAATGGATTCACCAAAGTCTACTGAGAATGAGTAAATGTTCAAAGTCTTATTTTTCAAGAGTCAGTTGAGAATTCGACCAAGACCAGAGATTTCTGTTTGCCTGGCAATCTAACACAGATTTCCTCCTCAGGGGTTTGCATACTTGTCGAAATGACATGTTCAAAACTTCCTGCATTGGCCGGGAATCGAACCCGGGCCTCCCGCGTGGCAGGCGAGAATTCTACCACTGAACAACCAATGCCTTGGAAGGCTGAGTTAACCTCAAAGGCAGGAAATTGTATCATAAAGCTTTTTTTCCAAGAATATGTTCCACTTTGTGGGCTCAGCAACATTGTTCACCCTAAAAAAAGAGCAGTACTTTCTCCCCGTCGGGGAATTGAACCCCGGTCTCCCGCGTGACAGGCGGGGATACTCACCACTATACTAACGAGGAGCAGGTGGGTTGGAACTTTGAAAAAACGTGGAGCATTGGTACTAACCCTAAATTTGGAATGTTGGGCTTAAACCCTTCTAACAAAAATATCTGTAGAGACTGAATGGTTGGAGCTAGGAACTACTATGACCCAGCTATGGAAAGCTGAGACTCTCACAAACACGTACATGTAATCGATTTTGCTCTATACCGCTCACAAGCCACACAATACTAGTTTGCAGGTGAGGCGTTTGTGGGTAATCCCAGGACATTGTCACAAATGCCAAACTCAAGACAGTTGTCACTGACAAGTTGGTTACTCTTTCCCATTTAACAACTAAAGCCTTGCAAAAAGTTAATCACCTCACACACTGGAAATCTGCAATGGATTCACCAAAGTCTACTGAGAATGAGTAAATGTTCAAAGTCTTATTTTTCAAGAGTCAGTTGAGAATTCGACCAAGACCAGAGATTTCTGTTTGCCTGGCAATCTAACACAGATTTCCTCCTCAGGGGTTTGCATACTTGTCGAAATGACATGTTCAAAACTTCCTGCATTGGCCGGGAATCGAACCCGGGCCTCCCGCGTGGCAGGCGAGAATTCTACCACTGAACAACCAATGCCTTGGAAGGCTGAGTTAACCTCAAAGGCAGGAAATTGTATCATAAAGCTTTTTTTCCAAGAATATGTTCCACTTTGTGGGCTCAGCAACATTGTTCACCCTAAAAAAAGAGCAGTACTTTCTCCCCGTCGGGGAATTGAACCCCGGTCTCCCGCGTGACAGGCGGGGATACTCACCACTATACTAACGAGGAGCAGGTGGGTTGGAACTTTGAAAAAACGTGGAGCATTGGTACTAACCCTAAATTTGGAATGTTGGGCTTAAACCCTTCTAACAAAAATATCTGTAGAGACTGAATGGTTGGAGCTAGGAACTACTATGACCCAGCTATGGAAAGCTGAGACTCTCACAAACACGTACATGTAATCGATTTTGCTCTATACCGCTCACAAGCCACACAATACTAGTTTGCAGGTGAGGCGTTTGTGGGTAATCCCAGGACATTGTCACAAATGCCAAACTCAAGACAGTTGTCACTGACAAGTTGGTTACTCTTTCCCATTTAACAACTAAAGCCTTGCAAAAAGTTAATCACCTCACACACTGGAAATCTGCAATGGATTCACCAAAGTCTACTGAGAATGAGTAAATGTTCAAAGTCTTATTTTTCAAGAGTCAGTTGAGAATTCGACCAAGACCAGAGATTTCTGTTTGCCTGGCAATCTAACACAGATTTCCTCCTCAGGGGTTTGCATACTTGTCGAAATGACATGTTCAAAACTTCCTGCATTGGCCGGGAATCGAACCCGGGCCTCCCGCGTGGCAGGCGAGAATTCTACCACTGAACAACCAATGCCTTGGAAGGCTGAGTTAACCTCAAAGGCAGGAAATTGTATCATAAAGCTTTTTTTCCAAGAATATGTTCCACTTTGTGGGCTCAACAACATTGTTCACCCTAAAAAAAGAGCAGTACTTTCTCCCCGTCGGGGAATTGAACCCCGGTCTCCCGCGTGACAGGCGGGGATACTCACCACTATACTAACGAGGAGCAGGTGGGTTGGAACTTTGAAAAAACGTGGAGCATTGGTACTAACCCTAAATTTGGAATGTTGGGCTTAAACCCTTCTAACAAAAATATCTGTAGAGACTGAATGGTTGGAGCTAGGAACTACTATGACCCAGCTATGGAAAGCTGAGACTCTCACAAACACGTACATGTAATCGATTTTGCTCTATACCGCTCACAAGCCACACAATACTAGTTTGCAGGTGAGGCGTTTGTGGGTAATCCCAGGACATTGTCACAAATGCCAAACTCAAGACAGTTGTCACTGACAAGTTGGTTACTCTTTCCCATTTAACAACTAAAGCCTTGCAAAAAGTTAATCACCTCACACACTGGAAATCTGCAATGGATTCACCAAAGTCTACTGAGAATGAGTAAATGTTCAAAGTCTTATTTTTCAAGAGTCAGTTGAGAATTCGACCAAGACCAGAGATTTCTGTTTGCCTGGCAATCTAACACAGATTTCCTCCTCAGGGGTTTGCATACTTGTCGAAATGACATGTTCAAAACTTCCTGCATTGGCCGGGAATCGAACCCGGGCCTCCCGCGTGGCAGGCGAGAATTCTACCACTGAACAACCAATGCCTTGGAAGGCTGAGTTAACCTCAAAGGCAGGAAATTGTATCATAAAGCTTTTTTTCCAAGAATATGTTCCACTTTGTGGGCTCAACAACATTGTTCACCCTAAAAAAAGAGCAGTACTTTCTCCCCGTCGGGGAATTGAACCCCGGTCTCCCGCGTGACAGGCGGGGATACTCACCACTATACTAACGAGGAGCAGGTGGGTTGGAACTTTGAAAAAACGTGGAGCATTGGTACTAACCCTAAATTTGGAATGTTGGGCTTAAACCCTTCTAACAAAAATATCTGTAGAGACTGAATGGTTGGAGCTAGGAACTACTATGACCCAGCTATGGAAAGCTGAGACTCTCACAAACACGTACATGTAATCGATTTTGCTCTATACCGCTCACAAGCCACACAATACTAGTTTGCAGGTGAGGCGTTTGTGGGTAATCCCAGGACATTGTCACAAATGCCAAACTCAAGACAGTTGTCACTGACAAGTTGGTTACTCTTTCCCATTTAACAACTAAAGCCTTGCAAAAAGTTAATCACCTCACACACTGGAAATCTGCAATGGATTCACCAAAGTCTACTGAGAATGAGTAAATGTTCAAAGTCTTATTTTTCAAGAGTCAGTTGAGAATTCGACCAAGACCAGAGATTTCTGTTTGCCTGGCAATCTAACACAGATTTCCTCCTCAGGGGTTTGCATACTTGTCGAAATGACATGTTCAAAACTTCCTGCATTGGCCGGGAATCGAACCCGGGCCTCCCGCGTGGCAGGCGAGAATTCTACCACTGAACAACCAATGCCTTGGAAGGCTGAGTTAACCTCAAAGGCAGGAAATTGTATCATAAAGCTTTTTTTCCAAGAACATGTTCCACTTTGTGGGCTCAGCAACATTGTTCACCCTAAAAAAAGAGCAGTACTTTCTCCCCGTCGGGGAATTGAACCCCGGTCTCCCGCGTGACAGGCGGGGATACTCACCACTATACTAACGAGGAGCAGGTGGGTTGGGCCTTTGAAAAAACGTGGAGCATTGGTACTAACCCTAAATTTGGACTGTTGGGCTTAAACCCTTCTAACAAAAATATCTGTAGAGACTGAATGGTTGGAGCTAGGAACTACTATGACCCCGCTATGGAAAGCTGAGACTCTCACAAACACGTACATGTAATCGATTTTGCTCTATACCGCTCACAAGCCACACAATACTAGTTTGCAGGTGAGGCGTTTGTGGGTAATCCCAGGACAATGTCACAAATGCCAAACTCAAGACAGTTGTCACTGACAAGTTGGTTACTCTTTCCCATTTAACAACTAAAGCCTTGCAAAAAGTTAATCACCTCACACACTGGAAATCTGCAATGGATTCACCAAAGTCTACTGAGAATGAGTAAATGTTCAAAGTCTTATTTTTCAAGAGTCAGTTGAGAATTCGACCAAGACCAGAGATTTCTGTTTGCCTGGCAATCTAACACAGATTTCCTCCTCAGGGGTTTGCATACTTGTCGAAATGACATGTTCAAAACTTCCTGCATTGGCCGGGAATCGAACCCGGGCCTCCCGCGTGGCAGGCGAGAATTCTACCACTGAACAACCAATGCCTTGGAAGGCTGAGTTAACCTCAAAGGCAGGAAATTGTATCATAAAGCTTTTTTTCCAAGAATATGTTCCACTTTGTGGGCTCAACAACATTGTTCACCCTAAAAAAAGAGCAGTACTTTCTCCCCGTCGGGGAATTGAACCCCGGTCTCCCGCGTGACAGGCGGGGATACTCACCACTATACTAACGAGGAGCAGGTGGGTTGGAACTTTGAAAAAACGTGGAGCATTGGTACTAACCCTAAATTTGGAATGTTGGGCTTAAACCCTTCTAACAAAAATATCTGTAGAGACTGAATGGTTGGAGCTAGGAACTACTATGACCCAGCTATGGAAAGCTGAGACTCTCACAAACACGTACATGTAATCGATTTTGCTCTATACCGCTCACAAGCCACACAATACTAGTTTGCAGGTGAGGCGTTTGTGGGTAATCCCAGGACATTGTCACAAATGCAAAACTCAAGACAGTTGTCACTGACAAGTTGGTTACTCTTTCCCATTTAACAACTAAAGCCTTGCAGTTGAGAATTCGACCAAGACCAGAGATTTCTGTTTGCCTGGCAATCTAACACAGATTTCCTCCTCAGGGGTTTGCATACTTGTCGAAATGACATGTTCAAAACTTCCTGCATTGGCCGGGAATCGAACCCGGGACTCCCGCGTGGCAGGCGAGAATTCTACCACTGAACAACCAATGCCTTGGAAGGCTGAGGTAACCTCAAAGGCAGGAAATTGTATCATAAAGCTTTTTTTCCAAGAATATGTTCCACTTTGTGGGCTCAGCAACATTGTTCACCCTAAAAAAAGAGCAGTACTTTCTCCCCGTCGGGGAATTGAACCCCGGTCTCCCGCGTGACAGGCGGGGATACTCACCACTATACTAACGAGGAGCAGGTGGGTTGGAACTTTGAAAAAACGTGGAGCATTGGTACTAACCCTAAATTTGGAATGTTGGGCCCTTCTAACAAAAATATCTGTAGAGACTGAATGGTTGGAGCTAGGAACTACTATGACCCCGCTATGGAAAGCTGAGACTCTCACAAACACGTACATGTAATCGATTTTGCTCTATACCGCTCACAAGCCACACAATACTAGTTTGCAGGTGAGGCGTTTGTGGGTAATCCCAGGACAATGTCACAAATGCCAAACTCAAGACAGTTGTCACTGACAAGTTGGTTACTCTTTCCCATTTAACAACTAAAGCCTTGCAAAAAGTTAATCACCTCACACACTGGAAATCTGCAATGGATTCACCAAAGTCTACTGAGAATGAGTAAATGTTCAAAGTCTTATTTTTCAAGAGTCAGTTGAGAATTCGACCAAGACCAGAGATTTCTGTTTGCCTGGCAATCTAACACAGATTTCCTCCTCAGGGGTTTGCATACTTGTCGAAATGACATGTTCAAAACTTCCTGCATTGGCCGGGAATCGAACCCGGGCCTCCCGCGTGGCAGGCGAGAATTCTACCACTGAACAACCAATGCCTTGGAAGGCTGAGTTAACCTCAAAGGCAGGAAATTGTATCATAAAGCTTTTTTTCCAAGAACATGTTCCACTTTGTGGGCTCAGCAACATTGTTCACCCTAAAAAAAGAGCAGTACTTTCTCCCCGTCGGGGAATTGAACCCCGGTCTCCCGCGTGACAGGCGGGGATACTCACCACTATACTAACGAGGAGCAGGTGGGTTGGGCCTTTGAAAAAACGTGGAGCATTGGTACTAACCCTAAATTTGGACTGTTGGGCTTAAACCCTTCTAACAAAAATATCTGTAGAGACTGAATGGTTGGAGCTAGGAACTACTATGACCCAGCTATGGAAAGCTGAGACTCTCACAAACACGTACATGTAATCGATTTTGCTCTATACCGCTCACAAGCCACACAATACTAGTTTGCAGGTGAGGCGTTTGTGGGTAATCCCAGGACATTGTCACAAATGCAAAACTCAAGACAGTTGTCACTGACAAGTTGGTTACTCTTTCCCATTTAACAACTAAAGCCTTGCAGTTGAGAATTCGACCAAGACCAGAGATTTCTGTTTGCCTGGCAATCTAACACAGATTTCCTCCTCAGGGGTTTGCATACTTGTCGAAATGACATGTTCAAAACTTCCTGCATTGGCCGGGAATCGAACCCGGGACTCCCGCGTGGCAGGCGAGAATTCTACCACTGAACAACCAATGCCTTGGAAGGCTGAGGTAACCTCAAAGGCAGGAAATTGTATCATAAAGCTTTTTTTCCAAGAATATGTTCCACTTTGTGGGCTCAGCAACATTGTTCACCCTAAAAAAAGAGCAGTACTTTCTCCCCGTCGGGGAATTGAACCCCGGTCTCCCGCGTGACAGGCGGGGATACTCACCACTATACTAACGAGGAGCAGGTGGGTTGGAACTTTGAAAAAACGTGGAGCATTGGTACTAACCCTAAATTTGGAATGTTGGGCCCTTCTAACAAAAATATCTGTAGAGACTGAATGGTTGGAGCTAGGAACTACTATGACCCCGCTATGGAAAGCTGAGACTCTCACAAACACGTACATGTAATCGATTTTGCTCTATACCGCTCACAAGCCACACAATACTAGTTTGCAGGTGAGGCGTTTGTGGGTAATCCCAGGACAATGTCACAAATGCCAAACTCAAGACAGTTGTCACTGACAAGTTGGTTACTCTTTCCCATTTAACAACTAAAGCCTTGCAAAAAGTTAATCACCTCACACACTGGAAATCTGCAATGGATTCACCAAAGTCTACTGAGAATGAGTAAATGTTCAAAGTCTTATTTTTCAAGAGTCAGTTGAGAATTCGACCAAGACCAGAGATTTCTGTTTGCCTGGCAATCTAACACAGATTTCCTCCTCAGGGGTTTGCATACTTGTCGAAATGACATGTTCAAAACTTCCTGCATTGGCCGGGAATCGAACCCGGGCCTCCCGCGTGGCAGGCGAGAATTCTACCACTGAACAACCAATGCCTTGGAAGGCTGAGTTAACCTCAAAGGCAGGAAATTGTATCATAAAGCTTTTTTTCCAAGAACATGTTCCACTTTGTGGGCTCAGCAACATTGTTCACCCTAAAAAAAGAGCAGTACTTTCTCCCCGTCGGGGAATTGAACCCCGGTCTCCCGCGTGACAGGCGGGGATACTCACCACTATACTAACGAGGAGCAGGTGGGTTGGGCCTTTGAAAAAACGTGGAGCATTGGTACTAACCCTAAATTTGGACTGTTGGGCTTAAACCCTTCTAACAAAAATATATGTAGAGACTGAATGGTTGGAGCTAGGAACTACTATGACCCCGCTATGGAAAGCTGAGACTCTCACAAACACGTACATGTAATCGATTTTGCTCTATACCGCTCACAAGCCACACAATACTAGTTTGCAGGTGAGGCGTTTGTGGGTAATCCCAGGACAATGTCACAAATGCCAAACTCAAGACAGTTGTCACTGACAAGTTGGTTACTCTTTCCCATTTAACAACTAAAGCCTTGCAAAAAGTTAATCACCTCACACACTGGAAATCTGCAATGGATTCACCAAAGTCTACTGAGAATGAGTAAATGTTCAAAGTCTTATTTTTCAAGAGTCAGTTGAGAATTCGACCAAGACCAGAGATTTCTGTTTGCCTGGCAATCTAACACAGATTTCCTCCTCAGGGGTTTGCATACTTGTCGAAATGACATGTTCAAAACTTCCTGCATTGGCCGGGAATCGAACCCGGGCCTCCCGCGTGGCAGGCGAGAATTCTACCACTGAACAACCAATGCCTTGGAAGGCTGAGTTAACCTCAAAGGCAGGAAATTGTATCATAAAGCTTTTTTTCCAAGAACATGTTCCACTTTGTGGGCTCAGCAACATTGTTCACCCTAAAAAAAGAGCAGTACTTTCTCCCCGTCGGGGAATTGAACCCCGGTCTCCCGCGTGACAGGCGGGGATACTCACCACTATACTAACGAGGAGCAGGTGGGTTGGGCCTTTGAAAAAACGTGGAGCATTGGTACTAACCCTAAATTTGGACTGTTGGGCTTAAACCCTTCTAACAAAAATATCTGTAGAGACTGAATGGTTGGAGCTAGGAACTACTATGACCCCGCTATGGAAAGCTGAGACTCTCACAAACACGTACATGTAATCGATTTTGCTCTATACCGCTCACAAGCCACACAATACTAGTTTGCAGGTGAGGCGTTTGTGGGTAATCCCAGGACAATGTCACAAATGCCAAACTCAAGACAGTTGTCACTGACAAGTTGGTTACTCTTTCCCATTTAACAACTAAAGCCTTGCAAAAAGTTAATCACCTCACACACTGGAAATCTGCAATGGATTCACCAAAGTCTACTGAGAATGAGTAAATGTTCAAAGTCTTATTTTTCAAGAGTCAGTTGAGAATTCGACCAAGACCAGAGATTTCTGTTTGCCTGGCAATCTAACACAGATTTCCTCCTCAGGGGTTTGCATACTTGTCGAAATGACATGTTCAAAACTTCCTGCATTGGCCGGGAATCGAACCCAGGCCTCCCGCGTGGCAGGCGAGAATTCTACCACTGAACAACCAATGCCTTGGAAGGCTGAGTTAACCTCAAAGGCAGGAAATTGTATCATAAAGCTTTTTTTCCAAGAATATGTTCCACTTTGTGGGCTCAGCAACATTATTCACCCTAAAAAAAGAGCTGTACTTTCTCCCCGTCGGGGAATTGAACCCCAGTCTCCCGCGTGACAGGCGGGGATACTCACCACTATACTAACGAGGAGCAGGTGGGTTGGGCCTTTGAAAAAACGTGGAGCATTGGTACTAACCCTAAATTTGGACTGTTGGGCTTAAACCCTTCTAACAAAAATATCTGTAGAGACTGAATGGTTGGAGCTAGGAAATACTATGACCCCGCTATGGAAAGCTGAGACTCTCACAAACACGTACATGTAATCGATTTTGCTCTATACCGCTCACAAGCCACACAATACTAGTTTGCAGGTGAGGCGTTTGTGGGTAATCCCAGGACAATGTCACAAATGCCAAACTCAAGACAGTTGTCACTGACAAGTTGGTTACTCTTTCCCATTTAACAACTAAAGCCTTGCAAAAAGTTAATCACCTCACACACTGGAAATCTGCAATGGATTCACCAAAGTCTACTGAGAATGAGTAAATGTTCAAAGTCTTATTTTTCAAGAGTCAGTTGAGAATTCGACCAAGACCAGAGATTTCTGTTTGCCTGGCAATCTAACACAGATTTCCTCCTCAGGGGTTTGCATACTTGTCGAAATGACATGTTCAAAACTTCCTGCATTGGCCGGGAATCGAACCCGGGCCTCCCGCGTGGCAGGCGAGAATTCTACCACTGAACAACCAATGCCTTGGAAGGCTGAGTTAACCTCAAAGGCAGGAAATTGTATCATAAAGCTTTTTTTCCAAGAACATGTTCCACTTTGTGGGCTCAGCAACATTGTTCACCCTAAAAAAAAGAGCAGTACTTTCTCCCCGTCGGGGAATTGAACCCCGGTCTCCCGCGTGACAGGCGGGGATACTCACCACTATACTAACGAGGAGCAGGTGGGTTGGGCCTTTGAAAAAACGTGGAGCATTGGTACTAACCCTAAATTTGGACTGTTGGGCTTAAACCCTTCTAACAAAAATATCTGTAGAGACTGAATGGTTGGAGCTAGGAACTACTATGACCCCGCTATGGAAAGCTGAGACTCTCACAAACACGTACATGTAATCGATTTTGCTCTATACCGCTCACAAGCCACACAATACTAGTTTGCAGGTGAGGCGTTTGTGGGTAATCCCAGGACAATGTCACAAATGCCAAACTCAAGACAGTTGTCACTGACAAGTTGGTTACTCTTTCCCATTTAACAACTAAAGCCTTGCAAAAAGTTAATCACCTCACACACTGGAAATCTGCAATGGATTCACCAAAGTCTACTGAGAATGAGTAAATGTTCAAAGTCTTATTTTTCAAGAGTCAGTTGAGAATTCGACCAAGACCAGAGATTTCTGTTTGCCTGGCAATCTAACACAGATTTCCTCCTCAGGGGTTTGCATACTTGTCGAAATGACATGTTCAAAACTTCCTGCATTGGCCGGGAATCGAACCCAGGCCTCCCGCGTGGCAGGCGAGAATTCTACCACTGAACAACCAATGCCTTGGAAGGCTGAGTTAACCTCAAAGGCAGGAAATTGTATCATAAAGCTTTTTTTCCAAGAATATGTTCCATTTTGTGGGCTCAGCAACATTATTCACCCTAAAAAAAGAGCTGTACTTTCTCCCCGTCGGGGAATTGAACCCCGGTCTCCCGCGTGACAGGCGGGGATACTCACCACTATACTAACGAGGAGCAGGTGGGTTGGGCCTTTGAAAAAACGTGGAGCATTGGTACTAACCCTAAATTTGGACTGTTGGGCTTAAACCCTTCTAACAAAAATATCTGTAGAGACTGAATGGTTGGAGCTAGGAACTACTATGACCCCGCTATGGAAAGCTGAGACTCTCACAAACACGTACATGTAATCGATTTTGCTCTATACCGCTCACAAGCCACACAATACTAGTTTGCAGGTGAGGCGTTTGTGGGTAATCCCAGGACAATGTCACAAATGCCAAACTCAAGACAGTTGTCACTGACAAGTTGGTTACTCTTTCCCATTTAACAACTAAAGCCTTGCAAAAAGTTAATCACCTCACACACTGGAAATCTGCAATGGATTCACCAAAGTCTACTGAGAATGAGTAAATGTTCAAAGTCTTATTTTTCAAGAGTCAGTTGAGAATTCGACCAAGACCAGAGATTTCTGTTTGCCTGGCAATCTAACACAGATTTCCTCCTCAGGGGTTTGCATACTTGTCGAAATGACATGTTCAAAACTTCCTGCATTGGCCGGGAATCGAACCCAGGCCTCCCGCGTGGCAGGTGAGAATTCTACCACTGAACAACCAATGCCTTGGAAGGCTGAGTTAACCTCAAAGGCAGGAAATTGTATCATAAAGCTTTTTTTCCAAGAATATGTTCCACTTTGTGGGCTCAGCAACATTATTCACCCTAAAAAAAGAGCTGTACTTTCTCCCCGTCGGGGGAATTGAACCCCGGTCTCCCGCGTGACAGGCGGGGATACTCACCACTATACTAACGAGGAGCAGGTGGGTTGGGCCTTTGAAAAAACGTGGAGCATTGGTACTAACCCTAAATTTGGACTGTTGGGCTTAAACCCTTCTAACAAAAATATCTGTAGAGACTGAATGGTTGGAGCTAGGAACTACTATGACCCCGCTATGGAAAGCTGAGACTCTCACAAACACGTACATGTAATCGATTTTGCTCTATACCGCTCACAAGCCACACAATACTAGTTTGCAGGTGAGGCGTTTGTGGGTAATCCCAGGACAATGTCACAAATGCCAAACTCAAGACAGTTGTCACTGACAAGTTGGTTACTCTTTCCCATTTAACAACTAAAGCCTTGCAAAAAGTTAATCACCTCACACACTGGAAATCTGCAATGGATTCACCAAAGTCTACTGAGAATGAGTAAATGTTCAAAGTCTTATTTTTCAAGAGTCAGTTGAGAATTCGACCAAGACCAGAGATTTCTGTTTGCCTGGCAATCTAACACAGATTTCCTCCTCAGGGGTTTGCATACTTGTCGAAATGACATGTTCAAAACTTCCTGCATTGGCCGGGAATCGAACCCGGGCCTCCCGCGTGGCAGGCGAGAATTCTACCACTGAACAACCAATGCCTTGGAAGGCTGAGTTAACCTCAAAGGCAGGAAATTGTATCATAAAGCTTTTTTTTCCAAGAACATGTTCCACTTTGTGGGCTCAGCAACATTGTTCACCCTAAAAAAAGAGCAGTACTTTCTCCCCGTCGGGGAATTGAACCCCGGTCTCCCGCGTGACAGGCGGGGATACTCACCACTATACTAACGAGGAGCAGGTGGGTTGGGCCTTTGAAAAAACGTGGAGCATTGGTACTAACCCTAAATTTGGACTGTTGGGCTTAAACCCTTCTAACAAAAATATCTGTAGAGACTGAATGGTTGGAGCTAGGAACTACTATGACCCCGCTATGGAAAGCTGAGACTCTCACAAACACGTACATGTAATCGATTTTGCTCTATACCGCTCACAAGCCACACAATACTAGTTTGCAGGTGAGGCGTTTGTGGGTAATCCCAGGACAATGTCACAAATGCCAAACTCAAGACAGTTGTCACTGACAAGTTGGTTACTCTTTCCCATTTAACAACTAAAGCCTTGCAAAAAGTTAATCACCTCACACACTGGAAATCTGCAATGGATTCACCAAAGTCTACTGAGAATGAGTAAATGTTCAAAGTCTTATTTTTCAAGAGTCAGTTGAGAATTCGACCAAGACCAGAGATTTCTGTTTGCCTGGCAATCTAACACAGATTTCCTCCTCAGGGGTTTGCATACTTGTCGAAATGACATGTTCAAAACTTCCTGCATTGGCCGGGAATCGAACCCAGGCCTCCCGCGTGGCAGGCGAGAATTCTACCACTGAACAACCAATGCCTTGGAAGGCTGAGTTAACCTCAAAGGCAGGAAATTGTATCATAAAGCTTTTTTTCCAAGAATATGTTCCATTTTGTGGGCTCAGCAACATTATTCACCCTAAAAAAAGAGCTGTACTTTCTCCCCGTCGGGGAATTGAACCCCGGTCTCCCGCGTGACAGGCGGGGATACTCACCACTATACTAACGAGGAGCAGGTGGGTTGGGCCTTTGAAAAAACGTGGAGCATTGGTACTAACCCTAAATTTGGACTGTTGGGCTTAAACCCTTCTAACAAAAATATATGTAGAGACTGAATGGTTGGAGCTAGGAACTACTATGACCCCGCTATGGAAAGCTGAGACTCTCACAAACACGTACATGTAATCGATTTTGCTCTATACCGCTCACAAGCCACACAATACTAGTTTGCAGGTGAGGCGTTTGTGGGTAATCCCAGGACAATGTCACAAATGCCAAACTCAAGACAGTTGTCACTGACAAGTTGGTTACTCTTTCCCATTTAACAACTAAAGCCTTGCAAAAAGTTAATCACCTCACACACTGGAAATCTGCAATGGATTCACCAAAGTCTACTGAGAATGAGTAAATGTTCAAAGTCTTATTTTTCAAGAGTCAGTTGAGAATTCGACCAAGACCAGAGATTTCTGTTTGCCTGGCAATCTAACACAGATTTCCTCCTCAGGGGTTTGCATACTTGTCGAAATGACATGTTCAAAACTTCCTGCATTGGCCGGGAATCGAACCCGGGCCTCCCGCGTGGCAGGCGAGAATTCTACCACTGAACAACCAATGCCTTGGAAGGCTGAGTTAACCTCAAAGGCAGGAAATTGTATCATAAAGCTTTTTTTCCAAGAACATGTTCCACTTTGTGGGCTCAGCAACATTGTTCACCCTAAAAAAAGAGCAGTACTTTCTCCCCGTCGGGGAATTGAACCCCGGTCTCCCGCGTGACAGGCGGGGATACTCACCACTATACTAACGAGGAGCAGGTGGGTTGGGCCTTTGAAAAAACGTGGAGCATTGGTACTAACCCTAAATTTGGACTGTTGGGCTTAAACCCTTCTAACAAAAATATCTGTAGAGACTGAATGGTTGGAGCTAGGAACTACTATGACCCCGCTATGGAAAGCTGAGACTCTCACAAACACGTACATGTAATCGATTTTGCTCTATACCGCTCACAAGCCACACAATACTAGTTTGCAGGTGAGGCGTTTGTGGGTAATCCCAGGACAATGTCACAAATGCCAAACTCAAGACAGTTGTCACTGACAAGTTGGTTACTCTTTCCCATTTAACAACTAAAGCCTTGCAAAAAGTTAATCACCTCACACACTGGAAATCTGCAATGGATTCACCAAAGTCTACTGAGAATGAGTAAATGTTCAAAGTCTTATTTTTCAAGAGTCAGTTGAGAATTCGACCAAGACCAGAGATTTCTGTTTGCCTGGCAATCTAACACAGATTTCCTCCTCAGGGGTTTGCATACTTGTCGAAATGACATGTTCAAAACTTCCTGCATTGGCCGGGAATCGAACCCAGGCCTCCCGCGTGGCAGGCGAGAATTCTACCACTGAACAACCAATGCCTTGGAAGGCTGAGTTAACCTCAAAGGCAGGAAATTGTATCATAAAGCTTTTTTTCCAAGAATATGTTCCATTTTGTGGGCTCAGCAACATTATTCACCCTAAAAAAAGAGCTGTACTTTCTCCCCGTCGGGGAATTGAACCCCGGTCTCCCGCGTGACAGGCGGGGATACTCACCACTATACTAACGAGGAGCAGGTGGGTTGGGCCTTTGAAAAAACGTGGAGCATTGGTACTAACCCTAAATTTGGACTGTTGGGCTTAAACCCTTCTAACAAAAATATATGTAGAGACTGAATGGTTGGAGCTAGGAACTACTATGACCCCGCTATGGAAAGCTGAGACTCTCACAAACACGTACATGTAATCGATTTTGCTCTATACCGCTCACAAGCCACACAATACTAGTTTGCAGGTGAGGCGTTTGTGGGTAATCCCAGGACAATGTCACAAATGCCAAACTCAAGACAGTTGTCACTGACAAGTTGGTTACTCTTTCCCATTTAACAACTAAAGCCTTGCAAAAAGTTAATCACCTCACACACTGGAAATCTGCAATGGATTCACCAAAGTCTACTGAGAATGAGTAAATGTTCAAAGTCTTATTTTTCAAGAGTCAGTTGAGAATTCGACCAAGACCAGAGATTTCTGTTTGCCTGGCAATCTAACACAGATTTCCTCCTCAGGGGTTTGCATACTTGTCGAAATGACATGTTCAAAACTTCCTGCATTGGCCGGGAATCGAACCCGGGCCTCCCGCGTGGCAGGCGAGAATTCTACCACTGAACAACCAATGCCTTGGAAGGCTGAGTTAACCTCAAAGGCAGGAAATTGTATCATAAAGCTTTTTTTCCAAGAACATGTTCCACTTTGTGGGCTCAGCAACATTGTTCACCCTAAAAAAAGAGCAGTACTTTCTCCCCGTCGGGGAATTGAACCCCGGTCTCCCGCGTGACAGGCGGGGATACTCACCACTATACTAACGAGGAGCAGGTGGGTTGGGCCTTTGAAAAAACGTGGAGCATTGGTACTAACCCTAAATTTGGACTGTTGGGCTTAAACCCTTCTAACAAAAATATCTGTAGAGACTGAATGGTTGGAGCTAGGAACTACTATGACCCCGCTATGGAAAGCTGAGACTCTCACAAACACGTACATGTAATCGATTTTGCTCTATACCGCTCACAAGCCACACAATACTAGTTTGCAGGTGAGGCGTTTGTGGGTAATCCCAGGACAATGTCACAAATGCCAAACTCAAGACAGTTGTCACTGACAAGTTGGTTACTCTTTCCCATTTAACAACTAAAGCCTTGCAAAAAGTTAATCACCTCACACACTGGAAATCTGCAATGGATTCACCAAAGTCTACTGAGAATGAGTAAATGTTCAAAGTCTTATTTTTCAAGAGTCAGTTGAGAATTCGACCAAGACCAGAGATTTCTGTTTGCCTGGCAATCTAACACAGATTTCCTCCTCAGGGGTTTGCATACTTGTCGAAATGACATGGTCAAAACTTCCTGCATTGGCCGGGAATCGAACCCAGGCCTCCCGCGTGGCAGGCGAGAATTCTACCACTGAACAACCAATGCCTTGGAAGGCTGAGTTAACCTCAAAGGCAGGAAATTGTATCATAAAGCTTTTTTTCCAAGAATATGTTCCATTTTGTGGGCTCAGCAACATTATTCACCCTAAAAAAAGAGCTGTACTTTCTCCCCGTCGGGGAATTGAACCCCGGTCTCCCGCGTGACAGGCGGGGATACTCACCACTATACTAACGAGGAGCAGGTGGGTTGGGCCTTTGAAAAAACGTGGAGCATTGGTACTAACCCTAAATTTGGACTGTTGGGCTTAAACCCTTCTAACAAAAATATATGTAGAGACTGAATGGTTGGAGCTAGGAACTACTATGACCCCGCTATGGAAAGCTGAGACTCTCACAAACACGTACATGTAATCGATTTTGCTCTATACCGCTCACAAGCCACACAATACTAGTTTGCAGGTGAGGCGTTTGTGGGTAATCCCAGGACAATGTCACAAATGCCAAACTCAAGACAGTTGTCACTGACAAGTTGGTTACTCTTTCCCATTTAACAACTAAAGCCTTGCAAAAAGTTAATCACCTCACACACTGGAAATCTGCAATGGATTCACCAAAGTCTACTGAGAATGAGTAAATGTTCAAAGTCTTATTTTTCAAGAGTCAGTTGAGAATTCGACCAAGACCAGAGATTTCTGTTTGCCTGGCAATCTAACACAGATTTCCTCCTCAGGGGTTTGCATACTTGTCGAAATGACATGTTCAAAACTTCCTGCATTGGCCGGGAATCGAACCCAGGCCTCCCGCGTGGCAGGCGAGAATTCTACCACTGAACAACCAATGCCTTGGAAGGCTGAGTTAACCTCAAAGGCAGGAAATTGTATCATAAAGCTTTTTTTCCAAGAATATGTTCCATTTTGTGGGCTCAGCAACATTATTCACCCTAAAAAAAGAGCTGTACTTTCTCCCCGTCGGGGAATTGAACCCCGGTCTCCCGCGTGACAGGCGGGGATACTCACCACTATACTAACGAGGAGCAGGTGGGTTGGGCCTTTGAAAAAACGTGGAGCATTGGTACTAACCCTAAATTTGGACTGTTGGGCTTAAACCCTTCTAACAAAAATATATGTAGAGACTGAATGGTTGGAGCTAGGAACTACTATGACCCCGCTATGGAAAGCTGAGACTCTCACAAACACGTACATGTAATCGATTTTGCTCTATACCGCTCACAAGCCACACAATACTAGTTTGCAGGTGAGGCGTTTGTGGGTAATCCCAGGACAATGTCACAAATGCCAAACTCAAGACAGTTGTCACTGACAAGTTGGTTACTCTTTCCCATTTAACAACTAAAGCCTTGCAAAAAGTTAATCACCTCACACACTGGAAATCTGCAATGGATTCACCAAAGTCTACTGAGAATGAGTAAATGTTCAAAGTCTTATTTTTCAAGAGTCAGTTGAGAATTCGACCAAGACCAGAGATTTCTGTTTGCCTGGCAATCTAACACAGATTTCCTCCTCAGGGGTTTGCATACTTGTCGAAATGACATGTTCAAAACTTCCTGCATTGGCCGGGAATCGAACCCAGGCCTCCCGCGTGGCAGGCGAGAATTCTACCACTGAACAACCAATGCCTTGGAAGGCTGAGTTAACCTCAAAGGCAGGAAATTGTATCATAAAGCTTTTTTTCCAAGAATATGTTCCATTTTGTGGGCTCAGCAACATTATTCACCCTAAAAAAAGAGCTGTACTTTCTCCCCGTCGGGGAATTGAACCCCGGTCTCCCGCGTGACAGGCGGGGATACTCACCACTATACTAACGAGGAGCAGGTGGGTTGGGCCTTTGAAAAAACGTGGAGCATTGGTACTAACCCTAAATTTGGACTGTTGGGCTTAAACCCTTCTAACAAAAATATATGTAGAGACTGAATGGTTGGAGCTAGGAACTACTATGACCCCGCTATGGAAAGCTGAGACTCTCACAAACACGTACATGTAATCGATTTTGCTCTATACCGCTCACAAGCCACACAATACTAGTTTGCAGGTGAGGCGTTTGTGGGTAATCCCAGGACAATGTCACAAATGCCAAACTCAAGACAGTTGTCACTGACAAGTTGGTTACTCTTTCCCATTTAACAACTAAAGCCTTGCAAAAAGTTAATCACCTCACACACTGGAAATCTGCAATGGATTCACCAAAGTCTACTGAGAATGAGTAAATGTTCAAAGTCTTATTTTTCAAGAGTCAGTTGAGAATTCGACCAAGACCAGAGATTTCTGTTTGCCTGGCAATCTAACACAGATTTCCTCCTCAGGGGTTTGCATACTTGTCGAAATGACATGTTCAAAACTTCCTGCATTGGCCGGGAATCGAACCCGGGCCTCCCGCGTGGCAGGCGAGAATTCTACCACTGAACAACCAATGCCTTGGAAGGCTGAGTTAACCTCAAAGGCAGGAAATTGTATCATAAAGCTTTTTTTCCAAGAACATGTTCCACTTTGTGGGCTCAGCAACATTGTTCACCCTAAAAAAAGAGCAGTACTTTCTCCCCGTCGGGGAATTGAACCCCGGTCTCCCGCGTGACAGGCGGGGATACTCACCACTATACTAACGAGGAGCAGGTGGGTTGGGCCTTTGAAAAAACGTGGAGCATTGGTACTAACCCTAAATTTGGACTGTTGGGCTTAAACCCTTCTAACAAAAATATATGTAGAGACTGAATGGTTGGAGCTAGGAACTACTATGACCCCGCTATGGAAAGCTGAGACTCTCACAAACACGTACATGTAATCGATTTTGCTCTATACCGCTCACAAGCCACACAATACTAGTTTGCAGGTGAGGCGTTTGTGGGTAATCCCAGGACAATGTCACAAATGCCAAACTCAAGACAGTTGTCACTGACAAGTTGGTTACTCTTTCCCATTTAACAACTAAAGCCTTGCAAAAAGTTAATCACCTCACACACTGGAAATCTGCAATGGATTCACCAAAGTCTACTGAGAATGAGTAAATGTTCAAAGTCTTATTTTTCAAGAGTCAGTTGAGAATTCGACCAAGACCAGAGATTTCTGTTTGCCTGGCAATCTAACACAGATTTCCTCCTCAGGGGTTTGCATACTTGTCGAAATGACATGTTCAAAACTTCCTGCATTGGCCGGGAATCGAACCCGGGCCTCCCGCGTGGCAGGCGAGAATTCTACCACTGAACAACCAATGCCTTGGAAGGCTGAGTTAACCTCAAAGGCAGGAAATTGTATCATAAAGCTTTTTTCCAAGAACATGTTCCACTTTGTGGGCTCAGCAACATTGTTCACCCTAAAAAAAGAGCAGTACTTTCTCCCCGTCGGGGAATTGAACCCCGGTCTCCCGCGTGACAGGCGGGGATACTCACCACTATACTAACGAGGAGCAGGTGGGTTGGGCCTTTGAAAAAACGTGGAGCATTGGTACTAACCCTAAATTTGGACTGTTGGGCTTAAACCCTTCTAACAAAAATATCTGTAGAGACTGAATGGTTGGAGCTAGGAACTACTATGACCCCGCTATGGAAAGCTGAGACTCTCACAAACACGTACATGTAATCGATTTTGCTCTATACCGCTCACAAGCCACACAATACTAGTTTGCAGGTGAGGCGTTTGTGGGTAATCCCAGGACAATGTCACAAATGCCAAACTCAAGACAGTTGTCACTGACAAGTTGGTTACTCTTTCCCATTTAACAACTAAAGCCTTGCAAAAAGTTAATCACCTCACACACTGGAAATCTGCAATGGATTCACCAAAGTCTACTGAGAATGAGTAAATGTTCAAAGTCTTATTTTTCAAGAGTCAGTTGAGAATTCGACCAAGACCAGAGATTTCTGTTTGCCTGGCAATCTAACACAGATTTCCTCCTCAGGGGTTTGCATACTTGTCGAAATGACATGTTCAAAACTTCCTGCATTGGCCGGGAATCGAACCCGGGCCTCCCGCGTGGCAGGCGAGAATTCTACCACTGAACAACCAATGCCTTGGAAGGCTGAGTTAACCTCAAAGGCAGGAAATTGTATCATAAAGCTTTTTTTCCAAGAACATGTTCCACTTTGTGGGCTCAGCAACATTGTTCACCCTAAAAAAAGAGCAGTACTTTCTCCCCGTCGGGGAATTGAACCCCGGTCTCCCGCGTGACAGGCGGGGATACTCACCACTATACTAACGAGGAGCAGGTGGGTTGGGCCTTTGAAAAAAACGTGGAGCATTGGTACTAACCCTAAATTTGGACTGTTGGGCTTAAACCCTTCTAACAAAAATATCTGTAGAGACTGAATGGTTGGAGCTAGGAACTACTATGACCCCGCTATGGAAAGCTGAGACTCTCACAAACACGTACATGTAATCGATTTTGCTCTATACCGCTCACAAGCCACACAATACTAGTTTGCAGGTGAGGCGTTTGTGGGTAATCCCAGGACAATGTCACAAATGCCAAACTCAAGACAGTTGTCACTGACAAGTTGGTTACTCTTTCCCATTTAACAACTAAAGCCTTGCAAAAAGTTAATCACCTCACACACTGGAAATCTGCAATGGATTCACCAAAGTCTACTGAGAATGAGTAAATGTTCAAAGTCTTATTTTTCAAGAGTCAGTTGAGAATTCGACCAAGACCAGAGATTTCTGTTTGCCTGGCAATCTAACACAGATTTCCTCCTCAGGGGTTTGCATACTTGTCGAAATGACATGTTCAAAACTTCCTGCATTGGCCGGGAATCGAACCCAGGCCTCCCGCGTGGCAGGCGAGAATTCTACCACTGAACAACCAATGCCTTGGAAGGCTGAGTTAACCTCAAAGGCAGGAAATTGTATCATAAAGCTTTTTTCCAAGAATATGTTCCATTTTGTGGGCTCAGCAACATTATTCACCCTAAAAAAAGAGCTGTACTTTCTCCCCGTCGGGGAATTGAACCCCGGTCTCCCGCGTGACAGGCGGGGATACTCACCACTATACTAATGAGGAGCAGGTGGGTTGGGCCTTTGAAAAAACGTGGAGCATTGGTACTAACCCTAAATTTGGACTGTTGGGCTTAAACCCTTCTAACAAAAATATATGTAGAGACTGAATGGTTGGAGCTAGGAACTACTATGACCCCGCTATGGAAAGCTGAGACTCTCACAAACACGTACATGTAATCGATTTTGCTCTATACCGCTCACAAGCCACACAATACTAGTTTGCAGGTGAGGCGTTTGTGGGTAATCCCAGGACAATGTCACAAATGCCAAACTCAAGACAGTTGTCACTGACAAGTTGGTTACTCTTTCCCATTTAACAACTAAAGCCTTGCAAAAAGTTAATCACCTCACACACTGGAAATCTGCAATGGATTCACCAAAGTCTACTGAGAATGAGTAAATGTTCAAAGTCTTATTTTTCAAGAGTCAGTTGAGAATTCGACCAAGACCAGAGATTTCTGTTTGCCTGGCAATCTAACACAGATTTCCTCCTCAGGGGTTTGCATACTTGTCGAAATGACATGTTCAAAACTTCCTGCATTGGCCGGGAATCGAACCCAGGCCTCCCGCGTGGCAGGCGAGAATTCTACCACTGAACAACCAATGCCTTGGAAGGCTGAGTTAACCTCAAAGGCAGGAAATTGTATCATAAAGCTTTTTTTCCAAGAATATGTTCCATTTTGTGGGCTCAGCAACATTATTCACCCTAAAAAAAGAGCTGTACTTTCTCCCCGTCGGGGAATTGAACCCCGGTCTCCCGCGTGACAGGCGGGGATACTCACCACTATACTAACGAGGAGCAGGTGGGTTGGGCCTTTGAAAAAACGTGGAGCATTGGTACTAACCCTAAATTTGGACTGTTGGGCTTAAACCCTTCTAACAAAAATATATGTAGAGACTGAATGGTTGGAGCTAGGAACTACTATGACCCCGCTATGGAAAGCTGAGACTCTCACAAACACGTACATGTAATCGATTTTGCTCTATACCGCTCACAAGCCACACAATACTAGTTTGCAGGTGAGGCGTTTGTGGGTAATCCCAGGACAATGTCACAAATGCCAAACTCAAGACAGTTGTCACTGACAAGTTGGTTACTCTTTCCCATTTAACAACTAAAGCCTTGCAAAAAGTTAATCACCTCACACACTGGAAATCTGCAATGGATTCACCAAAGTCTACTGAGAATGAGTAAATGTTCAAAGTCTTATTTTTCAAGAGTCAGTTGAGAATTCGACCAAGACCAGAGATTTCTGTTTGCCTGGCAATCTAACACAGATTTCCTCCTCAGGGGTTTGCATACTTGTCGAAATGACATGTTCAAAACTTCCTGCATTGGCCGGGAATCGAACCCAGGCCTCCCGCGTGGCAGGCGAGAATTCTACCACTGAACAACCAATGCCTTGGAAGGCTGAGTTAACCTCAAAGGCAGGAAATTGTATCATAAAGCTTTTTTCCAAGAATATGTTCCATTTTGTGGGCTCAGCAACATTATTCACCCTAAAAAAAGAGCTGTACTTTCTCCCCGTCGGGGAATTGAACCCCGGTCTCCCGCGTGACAGGCGGGGATACTCACCACTATACTAATGAGGAGCAGGTGGGTTGGGCCTTTGAAAAAACGTGGAGCATTGGTACTAACCCTAAATTTGGACTGTTGGGCTTAAACCCTTCTAACAAAAATATATGTAGAGACTGAATGGTTGGAGCTAGGAACTACTATGACCCCGCTATGGAAAGCTGAGACTCTCACAAACACGTACATGTAATCGATTTTGCTCTATACCGCTCACAAGCCACACAATACTAGTTTGCAGGTGAGGCGTTTGTGGGTAATCCCAGGACAATGTCACAAATGCCAAACTCAAGACAGTTTGTCACTGACAAGTTGGTTACTCTTTCCCATTTAACAACTAAAGCCTTGCAAAAAAGTTAATCACCTCACACACTGGAAATCTGCAATGGATTCACCAAAGTCTACTGAGAATGAGTAAATGTTCAAAGTCTTATTTTTCAAGAGTCAGTTGAGAATTCGACCAAGACCAGAGATTTCTGTTTGCCTGGCAATCTAACACAGATTTCCTCCTCAGGGGTTTGCATACTTGTCGAAATGACATGTTCAAAACTTCCTGCATTGGCCGGGAATCGAACCCAGGCCTCCCGCGTGGCAGGCGAGAATTCTACCACTGAACAACCAATGCCTTGGAAGGCTGAGTTAACCTCAAAGGCAGGAAATTGTATCATAAAGCTTTTTTTCCAAGAACATGTTCCACTTTGTGGGCTCAGCAACATTGTTCACCCTAAAAAAAGAGCAGTACTTTCTCCCCGTCGGGGAATTGGACTGTTGGGCTTAAACCCTTCTAACAAAAATATATGTAGAGACTGAATGGTTGGAGCTAGGAACTACTATGACCCCGCTATGGAAAGCTGAGACTCTCACAAACACGTACATGTAATCGATTTTGCTCTATAACCGCTCACAAGCCACACAATACTAGTTTGCAGGTGAGGCGTTTGTGGGTAATCCCAGGACAATGTCACAAATGCCAAACTCAAGACAGTTGTCACTGACAAGTTGGTTACTCTTTCCCATTTAACAACTAAAGCCTTGCAAAAAGTTAATCACCTCACACACTGGAAATCTGCAATGGATTCACCAAAGTCTACTGAGAATGAGTAAATGTTCAAAGTCTTATTTTTCAAGAGTCAGTTGAGAATTCGACCAAGACCAGAGATTTCTGTTTGCCTGGCAATCTAACACAGATTTCCTCCTCAGGGGTTTGCATACTTGTCGAAATGACATGTTCAAAACTTCCTGCATTGGCCGGGAATCGAACCCAGGCCTCCCGCGTGGCAGGCGAGAATTCTACCACTGAACAACCAATGCCTTGGAAGGCTGAGTTAACCTCAAAGGCAGGAAATTGTATCATAAAGCTTTTTTTCCAAGAATATGTTCCATTTTGTGGGCTCAGCAACATTATTCACCCTAAAAAAAGAGCTGTACTTTCTCCCCGTCGGGGAATTGAACCCCGGTCTCCCGCATGACAGGCGGGGATACTCACCACTATACTAACGAGGAGCAGGTGGGTTGGGCCTTTGAAAAAAACGTGGAGCATTGGTACTAACCCTAAATTTGGACTGTTGGGCTTAAACCCTTCTAACAAAAATATATGTAGAGACTGAATGGTTGGAGCTAGGAACTACTATGACCCCGCTATGGAAAGCTGAGACTCTCACAAACACGTACAAGTAATCGATTTTGCTCTATACCGCTCACAAGCCACACAATACTAGTTTGCAGGTGAGGCGTTTGTGGGTAATCCCAGGACAATGTCACAAATGCCAAACTCAAGACAGTTGTCACTGACAAGTTGGTTACTCTTTCCCATTTAACAACTAAAGCCTTGCAAAAAGTTAATCACCTCACACACTGGAAATCTGCAATGGATTCACCAAAGTCTACTGAGAATGAGTAAATGTTCAAAGTCTTATTTTTCAAGAGTCAGTTGAGAATTCGACCAAGACCAGAGATTTCTGTTTGCCTGGCAATCTAACACAGATTTCCTCCTCAGGGGTTTGCATACTTGTCGAAATGACATGTTCAAAAACTTCCTGCATTGGCCGGGAATCGAACCCGGGCCTCCCGCGTGGCAGGCGAGAATTCTACCACTGAACAACCAATGCCTTGGAAGGCTGAGTTAACCTCAAAGGCAGGAAATTGTATCATAAAGCTTTTTTTCCAAGAACATGTTCCACTTTGTGGGCTCAGCAACATTGTTCACCCTAAAAAAAGAGCAGTACTTTCTCCCCGTCGGGGAATTGGACTGTTGGGCTTAAACCCTTCTAACAAAAATATATGTAGAGACTGAATGGTTGGAGCTAGGAACTACTATGACCCCGCTATGGAAAGCTGAGACTCTCACAAACACGTACATGTAATCGATTTTGCTCTATACCGCTCACAAGCCACACAATACTAGTTTGCAGGTGAGGCGTTTGTGGGTAATCCCAGGACAATGTCACAAATGCCAAACTCAAGACAGTTGTCACTGACAAGTTGGTTACTCTTTCCCATTTAACAACTAAAGCCTTGCAAAAAGTTAATCACCTCACACACTGGAAATCTGCAATGGATTCACCAAAGTCTACTGAGAATGAGTAAATGTTCAAAGTCTTATTTTTCAAGAGTCAGTTGAGAATTCGACCAAGACCAGAGATTTCTGTTTGCCTGGCAATCTAACACAGATTTCCTCCTCAGGGGTTTGCATACTTGTCGAAATGACATGTTCAAAACTTCCTGCATTGGCCGGGGAATCGAACCCGGGCCTCCCCGCGTGGCAGGCGAGAATTCTACCACTGAACAACCAATGCCTTGGAAGGCTGAGTTAACCTCAAAGGCAGGAAATTGTATCATAAAGCTTTTTTTCCAAGAACATGTTCCACTTTGTGGGCTCAGCAACATTGTTCACCCTAAAAAAAAAGAGCAGTACTTTCTCCCCGTCGGGGAATTGAACCCCGGTCTCCCGCGTGACAGGCGGGGATACTCACCACTATACTAACGAGGAGCAGGTGGGTTGGGCCTTTGAAAAAAACGTGGAGCATTGGTACTAACCCTAAATTTGGACTGTTGGGCTTAAACCCTTCTAACAAAAATATCTGTAGAGACTGAATGGTTGGAGCTAGGAACTACTATGACCCCGCTATGGAAAGCTGAGACTCTCACAAACACGTACATGTAATCGATTTTGCTCTATACCGCTCACAAGCCACACAATACTAGTTTGCAGGTGAGGCGTTTGTGGGTAATCCCAGGACAATGTCACAAATGCCAAACTCAAGACAGTTGTCACTGACAAGTTGGTTACTCTTTCCCATTTAACAACTAAAGCCTTGCAAAAAGTTAATCACCTCACACACTGGAAATCTGCAATGGATTCACCAAAGTCTACTGAGAATGAGTAAATGTTCAAAGTCTTATTTTCAAGAGTCAGTTGAGAATTCGACCAAGACCAGAGATTTCTGTTTGCCTGGCAATCTAACACAGATTTCCTCCTCAGGGGTTTGCATACTTGTCGAAATGACATGTTTCAAAACTTCCTGCATTGGCCGGGAATCGAACCCGGCCTCCCGCGTGGCAGGCGAGAATTCTACCACTGAACAACCAAATGCCTGGAAGGCTGAGTTAACCTCAAAGGCAGGAAATTGTATCATAAAGCTTTTTTCTCAAGAACATGTTCCACTTTGTGGGCTCAGCAACATTGTTCACCCTAAAAAAAGAGCAGTACTTCTCCCCGTCGGGGAATTGGACTGTTGGGCTTAAACCCTTCTAACAAAAATATATGTAGAGACTGAATGGTTGGAGCTAGGAACTACTATGACCCCGCTATGGAAAGCTGAGACTCTCACAAACACGTACATGTAATCGATTTTGCTCTATACCGCTCACTAAGCCACACAATACTAGTTTGCAGGTGAGGCGTTTGTGGGTAATCCCAGGACAATGTCACAAATGCCAAACTCAAGACAGTTGTCACTGACAAGTTGGTTACTCTTTCCCATTTAACAACTAAAGCCTTGCAAAAAGTTAATCACCTCACACACTGGAAATCTGCAATGGATTCACCAAAGTCTACTGAGAATGAGTAAATGTTCAAAGTCTTATTTTTCAAGAGTCAGTTGAGAATTCGACCAAGACCAGAGATTTCTGTTTGCCTGGCAATCTAACACAGATTTCCTCCTCAGGGGTTTGCATACTTGTCGAAATGACATGTTCAAAACTTCCTGCATTGGCCGGAATCGAACCCGGGCCTCCCGCGGTGCAGGCGAGAATTCTACCACTGAACAACCAATGCCTTGGAAGGCCTGAGTTAACCTCAAAGGCAGGAAATTGTATCATAAAGCTTTTTTTCCAAGAACATGTTCCACTTTGTGGGCTCAGCAACATGTTTCACCCTAAAAAAAGAGCAGTACTTTCTCCCCGTCGGGGAATTGGACTGTTGGGCTTAAACCCTTCTAACAAAAATATATGTAGAGACTGAATGGTTGGAGCTAGGAACTACTATGCACCCCGCTATGGAAAGCTGAGACTCTCACAAACACGTACATGTAATCGATTTTGCTCTATACCGCTCACAAGCCACACAATACTAGTTTGCAGGTGAGGCGTTTGTGGGTAATCCAAGGACAATGTCACAAATGCCAAACTCAAGGACAGTTGTCACTGACAAGTTGGTTACTCTTTCCCATTTAACAACTAAAGCCTTGCAAAAGTTAATCACCTCACACACTGGAAATCTGCAATGGATTCACCAAAGTCTACTGAGAATGAGTAAATGTTCAAAGTCTTATTTTTCAAGAGTCAGTTGAGAATTCGACCAAGACCAGAGATTTCTGTTTGCCTGGCATCTAACACAGATTTCCTCCTCAGGGGTTTGCATACTTGTCGAAATGACATGTTCAAAACTTCCTGCATTGGCCGGGAATCGAACCCGGGCCTCCCGCGTGGCAGGCGAGAATTCTACCACTGAACAACCAATGCCTTGGAAGGCTGAGTTAACCTCAAAGGCAGGAAATTGTATCATAAAGCTTTTTTTCCAAGAACATGTTCCACTTTGTGGGCTCAGCAACATTGTTCACCCTAAAAAAAGAGCAGTACTTTCTCCCCGTCGGGGAATTGGACTGTTGGGCTTAAACCCTTCTAACAAAAATATCTGTAGAGACTGAATGGTTGGAGCTAGGAACTACTATGACCCCGCTATGGAAAGCTGAGACTCTCACAAACACGTACATGTAATCGATTTTGCTCTATAACCGCTCACAAGCCACACAATACTAGTTTGCAGGTGAGGCGTTGTGGGTAATCCCAGGACAATGTCACAAATGCCAAACTCAAGACAGTTGTCACTGACAAGTTGGTTACTCTTTCCCATTTAACAACTAAAGCCTTGCAAAAGTTAATCACCTCACACACTGGAAATCTGCAATGGATTCACCAAAGTCTACTGAGAATGAGTAAATGTTCAAAGTCTTATTTTTCAAGAGTCAGTTGAGGAATTCGACCAAGACCAGAGATTTCTGTTTGCCTGGCAATCTAACACAGATTTCCTCCTCAGGGGTTTGCATACTTGTCGAAATGACATGTTCAAAACTTCCTGCATTGGCCGGGAATCGAACCCAGGCCTCCCGCGTGGCAGGCGAGAATTCTAACCACTGAACAACCAATGCCTTGGAAGGCTGAGTTAACCTCAAAGGCAGGTAAATTGTATCATAAAGCTTTTTTTCCAAGAATATGTTCCATTTTGTGGGCTCAGCAACATTATTCACCCTAAAAAAAGAGCTGTACTTTCTCCCCGTCGGGGAATTGAACACCCGGTCTCCCGCGTGACAGCGGGGATACTCACCCACTATACTAACGAGGAGCAGGTGGGTTGGGTTCTTTGAAAAAAACGTGGAGCATTGGTACTAACCCTAAATTTGGACTGTTGGGCCTTAAACCCTTCTAACAAAAATATATGTAGAGACTGAATGGTTGGAGCTAGGAACTACTATGACCCCGCTATGGAAAGCTGAGCTTCACAAACACGTACATGTAATCGATTTTGCTCTATACCGCTCACAAGCCACACATACTAGTTTGCAGGTGAGGCGTTTGTGGGTAATCCCAGGACAATGTCACAAATGCCAAACTCAAGACAGTTGTCACTGACAAGTTGGTTACTCTTTCCCATTTAACAACTAAAGCCTTGCAAAAAGTTAATCACCTCACACACTGGAAATCTGCAATGGATTCACCAAAGTCTACTGAGAATGAGTAAATGTTCAAAGTCTTATTTTTCAAGAGTCAGTTGAGAATTCGACCAAGACCAGAGATTTCTGTTTGCCTGGCAATCTAACACAGATTTCCTCCTCAGGGGTTTGCATACTTGTCGAAATGACATGTTCAAAACTTCCTGCATTGGCCGGGAATCGAACCCGGGCCTCCCGCGTGGCAGGCGAGAATTCTACCACTGAACAACCAATGCCTTGGAAGGCTGAGTTAACCTCAAAGGCAGGAAATTGTATCATAAAGCTTTTTTTCCAAGAACATGTTCCACTTTGTGGGCTCAGCAACATTGTTCACCCTAAAAAAAGAGCAGTACTTTCTCCCCGTCGGGGAATTGAACTTTGGATTCACCAAAGTCTACGTAAATGTTCTCTTATTTTTCGTCAGTTGAGAATTCGACCAAGACCAGAGATTTCTGTTTGCCTGGCAATCTAACACAGATTTCTCCTCAGGGGTTTGCATACTTGTCGAAATGACAACATGCATTGGAAATTGTACATAAAGCTTTGAAAAGTTCCACTTTGTGGCTCAGCAACATTGTCACCCTAAAAAAAGAGCAGCAATTTGGAACTGTTGGGCTTAAACCCTTCTAACAAAAATATATGTAGAGACTGAATGGTTGGAGCTAGGAACTACTATGACCCCGCTATGGAAAGCTGAGACTCTCACAAACACGTACATGTAATCGATTTTGCTCTATACCGCTCACAAGCCACACAATACTAGTTTGCAGGTGAGGCGTTTGTGGGTAATCCCAGGACATTGTCACAAATGCCAAACTCAAGACAGTTGTCACTGACAAGTTGGTTACTCTTTCCCATTTAACAACTAAAGCCTTGCAAAAAGTTAATCACCTCACACACTGGAAATCTGCAATGGATTCACCAAAGTCTACTGAGAATGAGTAAATGTTCAAAGTCTTATTTTTCAAGAGTCAGTTGAGAATTCGACCAAGACCAGAGATTTCTGTTTGCCTGGCAATCTAACACAGATTTCCTCCTCAGGGGTTTGCATACTTGTCGAAATGACATGTTCAAAACTTCCTGCATTGGCCGGGAATCGAACCCGGGCCTCCCGCGTGGCAGGCGAGAATTCTACCACTGAACAACCAATGCCTTGGAAGGCTGAGTTAACCTCAAAGGCAGGAAATTGTATCATAAAGCTTTTTTTCCAAGAATATGTTCCACTTTGTGGGCTCAGCAACATTGTTCACCCTAAAAAAAGAGCAGTACTTTCTCCCCGTCGGGGAATTGAACCCGGTCTCCCGCGTGACAGGCGGGGATACTCACCACTATACTAACGAGGAGCAGGTGGGTTGGGCTTTGAAAAAACGTGGAGCATTGGTACTAACCCTAAATTTGGACTGTTGGGCTTAAACCCTTCTAACAAAAATATCTGTAGAGACTGAATGGTTGGAGCTAGGAACTACTATGACCCCGCTATGGAAAGCTGAGACTCTCACAAACACGTACATGTAATCGATTTTGCTCTATACCGCTCACAAGCCACACAATACTAGTTTGCAGGTGAGGCGTTTGTGGGTAATCCCAGGACATTGTCACAAATGCCAAACTCAAGACAGTTGTCACTGACAAGTTGGTTACTCTTTCCCATTTAACAACTAAAGCCTTGCAAAAAGTTAATCACCTCACACACTGGAAATCTGCAATGGATTCACCAAAGTCTACTGAGAATGAGTAAATGTTCAAAGTCTTATTTTTCAAGAGTCAGTTGAGAATTCGACCAAGACCAGAGATTTCTGTTTGCCTGGCAATCTAACACAGATTTCCTCCTCAGGGGTTTGCATACTTGTCGAAATGACATGTTCAAAACTTCCTGCATTGGCCGGGAATCGAACCCGGGCCTCCCGCGTGGCAGGCGAGAATTCTACCACTGAACAACCAATGCCTTGGAAGGCTGAGTTAACCTCAAAGGCAGGAAATTGTATCATAAAGCTTTTTTTCCAAGAATATGTTCCACTTTGTGGGCTCAGCAACATTGTTCACCCTAAAAAAAAAAGCAGTACTTTCTCCCCGTCGGGGAATTGAACCCCGGTCTCCCGCGTGACAGGCGGGGATACTCACCACTATACTAACGAGGAGCAGGTGGGTTGGGGCTTTGAAAAAACGTGGAGCATTGGTACTAACCCTAAATTTGGACTGTTGGGCTTAAACCCTTCTAACAAAAATATCTGTAGAGACTGAATGGTTGGAGCTAGGAACTACTATGACCCCGCTATGGAAAGCTGAGACTCTCACAAACACGTACATGTAATCGATTTTGCTCTATACCGCTCACAAGCCACACAATACTAGTTTGCAGGTGAGGCGTTTGTGGGTAATCCCAGGACATTGTCACAAATGCCAAACTCAAGACAGTTGTCACTGACAAGTTGGTTACTCTTTCCCATTTAACAACTAAAGCCTTGCAAAAAGTTAATCACCTCACACACTGGAAATCTGCAATGGATTCACCAAAGTCTACTGAGAATGAGTAAATGTTCAAAGTCTTATTTTTCAAGAGTCAGTTGAGAATTCGACCAAGACCAGAGATTTCTGTTTGCCTGGCAATCTAACACAGATTTCCTCCTCAGGGGTTTGCATACTTGTCGAAATGACATGTTCAAAACTTCCTGCATTGGCCGGGAATCGAACCCGGGCCTCCCGCGTGGCAGGCGAGAATTCTACCACTGAACAACCAATGCCTTGGAAGGCTGAGTTAACCTCAAAGGCAGGAAATTGTATCATAAAGCTTTTTTTCCAAGAATATGTTCCACTTTGTGGGCTCAGCAACATTGTTCACCCTAAAAAAAGAGCAGTACTTTCTCCCCGTCGGGGAATTGAACCCCGGTCTCCCGCGTGACAGGCGGGGATACTCACCACTATACTAACGAGGAGCAGGTGGGTTGGGGCTTTGAAAAAACGTGGAGCATTGGTACTAACCCTAAATTTGGACTGTTGGGCTTAAACCCTTCTAACAAAAATATCTGTAGAGACTGAATGGTTGGAGCTAGGAACTACTATGACCCCGCTATGGAAAGCTGAGACTCTCACAAACACGTACATGTAATCGATTTTGCTCTATACCGCTCACAAGCCACACAATACTAGTTTGTGGGTAATCCCAGGACATTGTCACAAATGCCAAACTCAAGACAGTTGTCACTGACAAGTTGGTTACTCTTTCCCATTTAACAACTAAAGCCTTGCAAAAAGTTAATCACCTCACACACTGGAAATCTGCAATGGATTCACCAAAGTCTACTGAGAATGAGTAAATGTTCAAAGTCTTATTTTTCAAGAGTCAGTTGAGAATTCGACCAAGACCAGAGATTTCTGTTTGCCTGGCAATCTAACACAGATTTCCTCCTCAGGGGTTTGCATACTTGTCGAAATGACATGTTCAAAACTTCCTGCATTGGCCGGGAATCGAACCCGGGCCTCCCGCGTGGCAGGCGAGAATTCTACCACTGAACAACCAATGCCTTGGAAGGCTGAGTTAACCTCAAAGGCAGGAAATTGTATCATAAAGCTTTTTTTCCAAGAATATGTTCCACTTTGTGGGCTCAGCAACATTGTTCACCCTAAAAAAAAAGCAGTACTTTCTCCCCGTCGGGGAATTGAACCCCGGTCTCCCGCGTGACAGGCGGGGATACTCACCACTATACTAACGAGGAGCAGGTGGGTTGGGGCTTTGAAAAAACGTGGAGCATTGGTACTAACCCTAAATTTGGACTGTTGGGCTTAAACCCTTCTAACAAAAATATCTGTAGAGACTGAATGGTTGGAGCTAGGAACTACTATGACCCCGCTATGGAAAGCTGAGACTCTCACAAACACGTACATGTAATCGATTTTGCTCTATACCGCTCACAAGCCACACAATACTAGTTTGCAGGTGAGGCGTTTGTGGGTAATCCCAGGACATTGTCACAAATGCCAAACTCAAGACAGTTGTCACTGACAAGTTGGTTACTCTTTCCCATTTAACAACTAAAGCCTTGCAAAAAGTTAATCACCTCACACACTGGAAATCTGCAATGGATTCACCAAAGTCTACTGAGAATGAGTAAATGTTCAAAGTCTTATTTTTCAAGAGTCAGTTGAGAATTCGACCAAGACCAGAGATTTCTGTTTGCCTGGCAATCTAACACAGATTTCCTCCTCAGGGGTTTGCATACTTGTCGAAATGACATGTTCAAAACTTCCTGCATTGGCCGGGAATCGAACCCGGGCCTCCCGCGTGGCAGGCGAGAATTCTACCACTGAACAACCAATGCCTTGGAAGGCTGAGTTAACCTCAAAGGCAGGAAATTGTATCATAAAGCTTTTTTTCCAAGAATATGTTCCACTTTGTGGGCTCAGCAACATTGTTCACCCTAAAAAAAAGAGCAGTACTTTCTCCCCGTCGGGGAATTGAACCCCGGTCTCCCGCGTGACAGGCGGGGATACTCACCACTATACTAACGAGGAGCAGGTGGGTTGGAACTTTGAAAAAACGTGGAGCATTGGTACTAACCCTAAATTTGGAATGTTGGGCTTAAACCCTTCTAACAAAAATATCTGTAGAGACTGAATGGTTGGAGCTAGGAACTACTATGACCCGCTATGGAAAGCTGAGACTCTCACAAACACGTACATGTAATCGATTTTGCTCTATACCGCTCACAAGCCACACAATACTAGTTTGCAGGTGAGGCGTTTGTGGGTAATCCCAGGACATTGTCACAAATGCCAAACTCAAGACAGTTGTCACTGACAAGTTGGTTACTCTTTCCCATTTAACAACTAAAGCCTTGCAAAAAGTTAATCACCTCACACACTGGAAATCTGCAATGGATTCACCAAAGTCTACTGAGAATGAGTAAATGTTCAAAGTCTTATTTTTCAAGAGTCAGTTGAGAATTCGACCAAGACCAGAGATTTCTGTTTGCCTGGCATTCTAACACAGATTTCCTCCTCAGGGGTTTGCATACTTGTCGAAATGACATGTTCAAAACTTCCTGCATTGGCCGGGAATCGAACCCGGGACGTTGTCAAAATGCCAAACTCAAGACAGTTGTCACTGACAAGTTGGTTACTCTTTCCCATTTAAAACTAAACTAAAGCCTTGCAAAAAGTTAATCACCTCACACACTGGAAATCTGCAATGGATTCACCAAAGTCTACTGAGAATGAGTAAATGTTCAAAGTCTTATTTTTCAAGAGTCAGTTGAGAATTCGACCAAGAGAGGATCTGTTTGCCTGGCATTCTAACACAGATTTCCTCCTCAGGGTTTGCATACTTGTCGAAATCACATGTTCAAAACTTCCTGCATTGGCGGGAATCGAACCGGGACCCCGCGTGGCAAGCGAGAATTCTACCACTGAACAACCAATGCCTTGGAAGGCTGAGTTAACCTCAAAGGCAGGAAATTGTATCATAAAGCTTTTTTTCCAGGAATATGTTCCACTTTGTGGGCTCAGCAACATTGTTCACCCTAAAAAAAAAAGCAGTACTTTCTCCCCGTCTGGGAATTGAACACCGGTCTCCCGCGTGACAGGCGGGGATACTCACCACTATACTAACGAGGAGCAGGTGGGTTGGGGCTTTGAAAAAACGTGGAGCATTGGTACTAACCCTAAATTTGGACTGTTGGGCTTAAACCCTTCTAACAAAATATCTGTAGAGACTGAATGTTGGAGCTAGGAACTACTATGACCCCGCTATGGAAAGCTGAGACTCTCACAAACACGTACATGTAATCGATTTTGCTCTATACCGCTCACAAGCCACACAATACTAGTTTGCAGGTGAGGCGTTTGTGGGTAATCCCAGGACATTGTCACAAATGCCAAACTCAAGACAGTTGTCACTGACAAGTTGGTTACTCTTTCCCATTTAACAACTAAAGCCTTGCAAAAAGTTAATCACCTCACACACTGGAAATCTGCAATGGATTCACCAAAGTCTACTGAGAATGAGTAAATGTTCAAAGTCTTATTTTTCAAGAGTCAGTTGAGAATTCGACCAAGACCTCCCGCGTGACAGCCAGGGGATACTAGTTTGCAGGTGAGGCGTTTGTGGGTAATCCCAGGACATTGTCACAAATGCCAAACTCAAGACAGTTGTCACTGACAAGTTGGTTACTCTTTCCCATTTAACAACTAAAGCCTTGCAAAAAGTTAATCACCTCACACACTGGAAATCTGCAATGGATTCACCAAAGTCTACTGAGAATGAGTAAATGTTCAAAGTCTTATTTTTCAAGAGTCAGTTGAGAATTCGACCAAGACCAGAGATTTCTGTTTGCCTGGCAATCTAACACAGATTTCCTCCTCAGGGGTTTGCATACTTGTCGAAATGACATGTTCAAAACTTCCTGCATTGGCCGGGAATCGAACCCGGGCCTCCCGCGTGGCAGGCGAGAATTCTACCACTGAACAACCAATGCCTTGGAAGGCTGAGTTAACCTCAAAGGCAGGAAATTGTATCATAAAGCTTTTTTTCCAAGAATATGTTCCACTTTGTGGGCTCAGCAACATTGTTCACCCTAAAAAAAGAGCAGTACTTTCTCCCCGTCGGGGAATTGAACCCGGTCTCCCGCGTGACAGGCGGGGATACTCACCACTATACTAACGAGGAGCAGGTGGGTTGGAACTTTGAAAAAACGTGGAGCATTGGTACTAACCCTAAATTTGGAATGTTGGGCTTAAACCCTTCTAACAAAAATATCTGTAGAGACTGAATGGTTGGAGCTAGGAACTACTATGACCCCGCTATGGAAAGCTGAGACTCTCACAAACACGTACATGTAATCGATTTTGCTCTATACCGCTCACAAGCCACACAATACTAGTTTGCAGGTGAGGCGTTTGTGGGTAATCCCAGGACATTGTCACAAATGCCAAACTCAAGACAGTTGTCACTGACAAGTTGGTTACTCTTTCCCATTTAACAACTAAAGCCTTGCAAAAAGTTAATCACCTCACACACTGGAAATCTGCAATGGATTCACCAAAGTCTACTGAGAATGAGTAAATGTTCAAAGTCTTATTTTTCAAGAGTCAGTTGAGAATTCGACCAAGACCAGAGATTTCTGTTTGCCTGGCAATCTAACACAGATTTCCTCCTCAGGGGTTTGCATACTTGTCGAAATGACATGTTCAAAACTTCCTGCATTGGCCGGGAATCGAACCCGGCCTCCCGCGTGGCAGGCGAGAATTCTACCACTGAACAACCAATGCCTTGGAAGGCTGAGTTAACCTCAAAGGCAGGAAATTGTATCATAAAGCTTTTTTTCCAAGAATATGTTCCACTTTGTGGGCTCAGCAACATTGTTCACCCTAAAAAAAGAGCAGTACTTTCTCCCCGTCGGGGAATTGAACCCGGTCTCCCGCGTGACAGGCGGGGATACTCACCACTATACTAACGAGGAGCAGGTGGGTTGGAACTTTGAAAAAACGTGGAGCATTGGTACTAACCCTAAATTTGGATGTTGGGCTTAAACCCTTCTAACAAAAATATCTGTAGAGACTGAATGGTTGGAGCTAGGAACTACTATGACCCCGCTATGGAAAGCTGAGACTCTCACAAACACGTACATGTAATCGATTTTGCTCTATACCGCTCACAAGCCACACAATACTAGTTTGCAGGTGAGGCGTTTGTGGGTAATCCCAGGACATTGTCACAAATGCCAAACTCAAGACAGTTGTCACTGACAAGTTGGTTACTCTTTCCCATTTAACAACTAAAGCCTTGCAAAAAGTTAATCACCTCACACACTGGAAATCTGCAATGGATTCACCAAAGTCTACTGAGAATGAGTAAATGTTCAAAGTCTTATTTTTCAAGAGTCAGTTGAGAATTCGACCAAGACCAGAGATTTCTGTTTGCCTGGCAATCTAACACAGATTTCCTCCTCAGGGGTTTGCATACTTGTCGAAATGACATGTTCAAAACTTCCTGCATTGGCCGGGAATCGAACCCGGGCCTCCCGCGTGGCAGGCGAGAATTCTACCACTGAACAACCAATGCCTTGGAAGGCTGAGTTAACCTCAAAGGCAGGAAATTGTATCATAAAGCTTTTTTTCCAAGAATATGTTCCACTTTGTGGGCTCAGCAACATTGTTCACCCTAAAAAAAAAGCAGTACTTTCTCCCGTCGGGGAATTGAACCCCGGTCTCCCGCGTGACAGGCGGGGATACTCACCACTATACTAACGAGGAGCAGGTGGGTTGGAACTTTGAAAAAACGTGGAGCATTGGTACTAACCCTAAATTTGGAATGTTGGGCTTAAACCCTTCTAACAAAAATATCTGTAGAGACTGAATGGTTGGAGCTAGGAACTACTATGACCCCGCTATGGAAAGCTGAGACTCTCACAAACACGTACATGTAATCGATTTTGCTCTATACCGCTCACAAGCCACACAATACTAGTTTGCAGGTGAGGCGTTTGTGGGTAATCCCAGGACATTGTCACAAATGCCAAACTCAAGACAGTTGTCACTGACAAGTTGGTTACTCTTTCCCATTTAACAACTAAAGCCTTGCAAAAAGTTAATCACCTCACACACTGGAAATCTGCAATGGATTCACCAAAGTCTACTGAGAATGAGTAAATGTTCAAAGTCTTATTTTTCAAGAGTCAGTTGAGAATTCGACCAAGACCAGAGATTTCTGTTTGCCTGGCAATCTAACACAGATTTCCTCCTCAGGGGTTTGCATACTTGTCGAAATGACATGTTCAAAACTTCCTGCATTGGCCGGGAATCGAACCCGGGCCTCCCGCGTGGCAGGCGAGAATTCTACCACTGAACAACCAATGCCTTGGAAGGCTGAGTTAACCTCAAAGGCAGGAAATTGTATCATAAAGCTTTTTTTCCAAGAATATGTTCCACTTTGTGGGCTCAGCAACATTGTTCACCCTAAAAAAAGAGCAGTACTTTCTCCCCGTCGGGGAATTGAACCCCGGTCTCCCGCGTGACAGGCGGGGATACTCACCCTATACTAACGAGGAGCAGGTGGGTTGGGGCTTTGAAAAAACGTGGAGCATTGGTACTAACCCTAAATTTGGACTGTTGGGCTTAAACCCTTCTAACAAAAATATCTGTAGAGACTGAATGGTTGGAGCTAGGAACTACTATGACCCCGCTATGGAAAGCTGAGACTCTCACAAACACGTACATGTAATCGATTTTGCTCTATACCGCTCACAAGCCACACAATACTAGTTTGCAGGTGAGGCGTTTGTGGGTAATCCCAGGACATTGTCACAAATGCCAAACTCAAGACAGTTGTCACTGACAAGTTGGTTACTCTTTCCCATTTAACAACTAAAGCCTTGCAAAAAGTTAATCACCTCACACACTGGAAATCTGCAATGGATTCACCAAAGTCTACTGAGAATGAGTAAATGTTCAAAGTCTTATTTTTCAAGAGTCAGTTGAGAATTCGACCAAGACCAGAGATTTCTGTTTGCCTGGCAATCTAACACAGATTTCCTCCTCAGGGGTTGCATACTTGTCGAAATGACATGTTCAAAACTTCCTGCATTGGCCGGGAATCGAACCCGGGACGCGTGGCACAAATGCCAAACTCAAGACAGTTGTCACTGACAAAGTTGGTTACTTTTTCCCATTAACACTAAAGCCTTGCAAAAAGTTAGTCACCTCACACACTGGAAATCGGCAATGGGGATTCACCACTAGTCTACTGAGAATGAGTAAATGTTCAAAGTCTTATTTTTCAAGAGTCAGTTGAGAATTCGACCAATACCAGAGATTTTGTTTGAGCTGGCAATCTAACACAAATTTCCTCCTCAGGGGTTTGCATACTTGTCGAAAATCACAAGTCAAAACTTTTGCATTGGCGGGTGGTAACCCAGGACATTGTCACAAATGCCAAACTCAAGACAGTTGTCACTGACAAGTTGGTTACTCTTTCCCATTTAACAACTAAAGCCTTGCAAAAAGTTAATCACCTCACACACTGGAAATCTGCAATGGATTCACCAAAGTCTACTGAGAATGAGTAAATGTTCAAAGTCTTATTTTTCAAGAGTCAGTTGAGAATTCGACCAAGACCAGAGATTTCTGTTTGCCTGGCAATCTAACACAGATTTCCTCCTCAGGGGTTTGCATACTTGTCGAAATGACATGTTCAAAACTTCCTGCATTGGCCGGGAATCGAACCCTGGACGCGTTCACAAATCCAAAACCAAGACAGTTGTCACTGACAAGTTGGTTACTCTCCATTTAACAACCTAAACTAAAGCCTTGCAAAGTTAACACTCACACAATGAAATCTGCAAATGGGATTCACCAAAAGTCACTGAGAATGAGGCTTAAAGTTCAAAGTCTATTTTTGAAGAGCAGTTGAGGAATTCGACCAAGACACTCCCGAGTGACAGGCACACTACTAGTTTGCAGGTGAGGCGTTTGTGGTAATCCCAGGACATGTCACAAATGCCAAACTCAAGACAGTTGTCACTGACAAGTTGGTTACTCTTTCCCATTTAACAACTAAAGCCTTGCAAAAAGTTAATCACCTCACACACTGGAAATCTGCAATGGATTCACCAAAGTCTACTGAGAATGAGTAAATGTTCAAAGTCTTATTTTTCAAGAGTCAGTTGAGAATTCGACCAAGACCAGAGATTTCTGTTTGCCTGGCAATCTAACACAGATTTCCTCCTCAGGGGTTTGCATACTTGTCGAAATGACATGTTCAAAACTTCCTGCATTGGCCGGGAATCGAACGGGACGTTGTCACAAATGCCAAACTCAAGACAGTTGTCAATGACAAGTTGGTACTATTTTCCCATTTAACAAACCCTAAACCAAAGTCTTGCAAAAAGTTAATACCACCTCAACACCTGGAAATCTGCAATGGATTACAAAGTCTAATGAGAATGAGAAATGTTCAAAGTCTTATTTTTCAAGAGTCAGTTGAGAATTCGACCAAGACTCCCGCGTGACAGGGGGGATACTAGTTTGCAGGTGAGGCGTTTGTGGGTAATCCCAGGACATTGTCACAAATGCCAAACTCAAGACAGTTGTCACTGACAATTGGTTACTCTTTCCCATTTAACAACTAAAGCCTTGCAAAAAGTTAATCACCTCACACACTGGAAATCTGCAATGGATTCACAAAGTCTACTGAGAATGAGTAAATGTTCAAAGTCTTATTTTTCAAGAGTCAGTGAGAATTCGACCAAGACCAGAGATTTCTGTTGCCTGGCAATCTAACACAGATTTCCTCTCAGGGTTTGCATACTTGTCGAAATACATGTTCAAAACTTCCTGCATTGGCCGGGAATCGAACCCGGGACGTTGTCACAAATGCCAAACTCAAGACAGTTGTCACTGACAAGTTGGTTACTCTTCCCATTTAACAACTAAAGCCTTGCAAAAAGTTAATCACCTCACACACTGGAAATCTGCAATGGATTCACCAAAGTCTACTGAGAATGAGTAAATGTCAAAGTCTTATTTTCAGAGTCAGTTGAGAATTCGACCAAGA
>NW_023493859.1:0-105708 GCF_013265735.2 Oncorhynchus mykiss | reverse complement strand
TCAGCACCACTGGCTCAGCTGCAATGGGGACGAAACCAAAACCTTTTCATGTAAATCTTGCCATAGCTGCCTCTAGAGGAGGCAAGGCAAAGTGGGCAAGTGGCTTGGGTAACATACTACTTGCAACAATTCGAGGCAGTGTGGGGGCAAAGCTGAAATTGTGGGCCCAAACCGCTGTTGCTGAGTCAATCTCCCGAACCCTACTTCTGACACAGCATATACTACTGACACCTTTTTTCTGTTTACTAGTTACAAGATAATGTTCAACTGTCAGCTGAAGCATCCAAAAGGTTATAGAATAAATGAGTTGGATGCAGCCCATGTTTGGTCTTGTCTATCTTCTCTTTCACTGTATAGCAGTCTCACATAAAGACTATCAAAAATTGCCAAGGCTGACTATATTTCAATCATCCAAGCGGGTATTGGGTGTAAGTTTTCAACCAGCAATAATCACACTTCAGATGACTTCATAGGCTATGATATCGCCTCTCGCGAAAGAACGATATATTACAGCTACTCAAACTGTTTACAGTTTGCACAGGTTCCTTTAACGGTAATATTGTGTTTTAACATTGCAATGTCTAGCAGTTCGCCCTACCTACCACTTGTAAATTCTGATGACAATGTCATTCATGGCAAGGTGGCGGTACTTATTCAATAGATGTTACCTTTTCCAGTAGTAAAAAAAAACAATATCGAGAGCAAAGCATTTGGGTGGAATCTGCACCATGGCTCATGGCAAGGTGGGGTACTTATTCAATAGATGTTACCTTTTTCCAGTAGTAAAAAAACAATATCGAGAGCAAAGCATTTTGGGTAATCTGCACCACTGGCTCAGCTGCAATGGGTCGCAAACCCAAAACCTTTTCAACTCAACCTTGCCACCGCTGCCTCTAGTGGAAGTGTATAACGTGGCTAAGGGTACCTTACTTCTTGCAAGAATTAGAGGCAGTGTGGGGGCAAAACTGGAATTGTGGACCAATACCACCTGTGCTGAACCTATTCTCCCCAAGACTACTTCTGACTATATTTCATGTCGTTCCAATGTAAAGTTTTGGGTTAAATTGTCACCCAACAATAACCACTCCTCGATGGACCTCATAGGCTATGATAATGCCACTGCGATAGAATATCAGAAATCTGCTATTCAAACTGCTTGCAGTATCTCGCACAGCTTCTCGGCAAACTGTATTATTTTTTGTTACATTGGTATGTCTAGCAGTTCGCCCCCTACCTAAAACTGGTGGATTCTCGATTACATGTAATTAATGGCAAGGTGGGGTACTTGTTCAATAGATGTTCCCTTTTTCCTGGACAAAACCAATATCGAGAGCAAAGCACTTTGGGTAATCAGCACCACTGGCTCAGCTGCAATGGGGGACGAACCCAAAACGTTTTCATGTAAATCTTGCCATAGCTGCCTCTAGAGGAGGCAAGACAAAGTGGGTCAAGTGGCTTTGGGTAAACAACTACTTGCAACAATTCGAGGCAGTGTGGGGGCAAAGCTGAAATTGTGGGCCCAAACCCGCTGTTGCTGAGTTCATTCTCCCGAACCCTACTTCTGACACAGCATATACTACTGACACCTTTTTCTGTTTCTACCTAGTTGCAAGATAATGTTCAACTGTCAGCTGAAGCATCAAAAAGGTTATAGAATAATGAGTTGGATGCAGCCCATGTTTGGTCACTTCTTCTCTTTCACATGTATAGCAGTCTCACATGAGACTATCAAAAATTGCCAAGGCTGACTATATTTCAAGTCATCCCAAGCGGGGTATTGGGTTAAGTTTTCAACCAGCAATAATCACGCCTCAGATGGACTTCATAGGCTATGATATCGCCTCTGCGAAAGAATGATATATTACAGCTACTCAAACTGTTTACAGTGTTTTGCACAGCTTCTCCTTTAACGGTAATATTGTGTTTTAACATTGCAATGTCTAGCAGTTCGCCCCCTACCTACCACTTTGGTGGATTCTTGATGACATGTCATTCATGGCAAGGTGGGGTACTTATTCAATAGATGTTACCTTTTTCCAGTAGTAAAAAAAACAATATCGAGAGCAAAGCATTTTGGGTAATCTGCACCACTGGCTCAGCTGCAATGGGTCGCAAACCCAAAACCTTTTCAACTCAACCTTGCCACCGCTGCCTCTAGTGGAAGTGTATAACGTGGCTAAGGGTACCTTACTTCTTGCAAGAATTAGAGGCAGTGTGGGGGCAAAACTGGAATTGTGGACCAATACCACCTGTTGCTGAACCTATTCTCCCCAAGACTACTTCTGACTATATTTCATGTCGTTCCAATGTAAAGTTTTGGGTTAAGTTGTCACCCAACAATAACCACTCCTCGGATGGACCTCATAGGCTATGATAATGCCACTGCGATAGAATATCAGAAATCTGCTATTCAAACTGCTTGCAGTATCTCGCACAGCTTCTCGGCAAACTGTATTATTTTTTGTTACATTGGTATGTCTAGCAGTTCGCCCCCTACCTAACACTGGTGGATTCTCGATTACATGTAATTAATGGCAAGGTGGGGTACTTGTTCAATAGATGTTCCCTTTTTTCCTGGACAAAACCAATATCGAGAGCAAAGCACTTTGGGTAATCAGCACCACTGGCTCAGCTGCAATGGGGGACGAACCCAAAACGTTTTCATGTAAATCTTGCCATAGCTGCCTCTAGAGGAGGCAAGACAAAGTGGGTCAAGTGGCTTTGGGTAACATACTACTTGCAACAATTCGAGGCAGTGTGGGGGCAAAGCTGAAATTGTGGGCCCAAACCCGCTGCCAAGGCTGACAATATTTCAAGTCATCCCAAGCGGGTATTGGGTTAAGTTTTCAACCAGCAATAATCACACCTCAGATGGACTTCATAGGCTATGATATCGCCTCTGCGAAAGAATGATATATTACAGCTACTCAAACTGTTTACAGTGTTTTGCACAGCTTCTCCTTTAACGGTAATATTGTGTTTTAACATTGCAATGTCTAGCAGTTCGCCCCCTACCTACCACTTTGGTGGATTCTTGATGACATGTCATTCATGGCAAGGTGGGGTACTTATTCAATAGATGTTACCTTTTTCCAGTAGTAAAAAAAACAATATCGAGAGCAAAGCATTTTGGGTAATCTGCACCACTGGCTCAGCTGCAATGGGTCGCAAACCCAAAACCTTTTCAACTCAACCTTGCCACCGCTGCCTCTAGTGGAAGTGTATAACGTGGCTAAGGGTACCTTACTTCTTGCAAGAATTAGAGGCAGTGTGGGGGCAAAACTGGAATTGTGGACCAATACCACCTGTTGCTGAACCTATTCTCCCCAAGACTACTTCTGACTATATTTCATGTCGTTCCAATGTAAAGTTTTGGGTTAAGTTGTCACCCAACAATAACCACTCCTCGGATGGACCTCATAGCTATGATAATGCCACTGCGATAGAATATCAGAAATCTGCTATTCAAACTGCTTGCAGTATCTCGCACAGCTTCTCGGCAAACTGTATTATTTTTTGTTACATTGGTATGTCTAGCAGTTCGCCCCCTACCTAACACTGGTGGATTCTCGATTACATGTAATTAATGGCAAGGTGGGGTACTTGTTCAATAGATGTTCCCTTTTTTCCTGGACAAAACCAATATCGAGAGCAAAGCACTTTGGGTAATCAGCACCACTGGCTCAGCTGCAATGGGGGACGAACCCAAAACGTTTTCATGTAAATCTTGCCATAGCTGCCTCTAGAGGAGGCAAGACAAAGTGGGTCAAGTGGCTTTGGGTAACATACTACTTGCAACAATTCGAGGCAGTGTGGGGCAAAACTGAAATTGTGGGCCTAAACCCGCTGTTGCTGAGTTCATTCTCCCGAACCCTACTTCTGACACAGCATATACTACTGACCTTTTTTCTGTTTCTACCTAGTTGCAAGATAATGTTCAACTGTCAGCTGAAGCATCAAAAAGGTTATAGAATAAATGAGTTGGATGCAGCCCATGTTTGGTCTTGTCACTATCTTCTCTTTCACATGTATAGCAGTCTCACATAAGACTATCAAAAATTGCCAAGGCTGACTATATTCAAGTCATCCCAAGCGGGTATTGGGTTAAGTTTTCAACCAGCAATAATCACGCCTCAGATGGACTTCATAGGCTATGATATCGCCTCTGCGAAAGAATGATATATTACAGCTACTCAAACTGTTTACAGTGTTTTGCACAGCTTCTCCTTTAACGGTAATATTGTGTTTTAACATTGCAATGTCTAGCAGTTCGCCCCCTACCTACCACTTTGGTGGATTCTTGATGACATGTCATTCATGCAAGGTGGGTGGGGTACTTATTCAATAGATGTTACCTTTTTCCAGTAGTAAAAAAAACAATATCGAGAGCAAAGCATTTTGGGTAATCTGCACCACTGGCTCAGCTGCAATGGGTCGCAAACCCAAAACCTTTTCAACTCAACCTTGCCACCGCTGCCTCTAGTGGAAGTGTATAACGTGGCTAAGGGTACCTTACTTCTTGCAAGAATTAGAGGCAGTGTGGGGGCAAAACTGGAATTGTGGACCAATACCACCTGTTGCTGAACCTATTCTCCCCAAGACTACTTCTGACTATATTTCATGTCGTTCCAATGTAAAGTTTTGGGTTAAATTGTCACCCAACAATAACCACTCCTCGGATGGACCTCATAGGCTATGATAATGCCACTGCGATAGAATATCAGAAATCTGCTATTCAAACTGCTTGCAGTATCTCGCACAGCTTCTCGGCAAACTGTATTATTTTTTGTTACATTGGTATGTCTAGCAGTTCGCCCCCTACCTAACACTGGTGGATTCTCGATTACATGTAATTAATGGCAAGGTGGGGTACTTGTTCAATAGATGTTCCCTTTTTTCCTGGACAAAACCAATATCGAGAGCAAAGCACTTTGGGTAATCAGCACCACTGGCTCAGCTGCAATGGGGGACGAACCCAAAACGTTTTCATGTAAATCTTGCCATAGCTGCCTCTAGAGGAGGCAAGACAAAGTGGGTCAAGTGGCTTTGGGTAACATACTACTTGCAACAATTCGAGGCAGTGTGGGGGCAAAGCTGAAATTGTGGGCCCAAACCCGCTGTTGCTGAGTTCATTCTCCCGAACCCTACTTCTGACACAGCATATACTACTGACACCTTTTTCTGTTTCTACCTAGTTGCAAGATAATGTTCAACTGTCAGCTGAAGCATCAAAAAGGTTATAGAATAAATGAGTTGGATGCAGCCCATGTTTGGGTCTTCTTCTCTTTCACATGTATAGCAGTCTCACATGAGACTATCAAAAATTGCCAAGGCTGACTATATTTCAAGTCATCCCAAGCGGGGTATTGGGTTAAGTTTTCAACCAGCAATAATCACGCCTCAGATGGACTTCATAGGCTATGATATCGCCTCTGCGAAAGAATGATATATTACAGCTACTCAAACTGTTTACAGTGTTTTGCACAGCTTCTCCTTTAACGGTAATATTGTGTTTAACATTGCAATGTCTAGCAGTTCGCCCCCTACCTACCACTTTGGTGGATTCTTGATGACATGTCATTCATGGCAAGGTGGGGTACTTATTCAATAGATGTTACCTTTTTCCAGTAGTAAAAAAAAACAATATCGAGAGCAAAGCATTTTGGGTAATCTGCACCACTGGCTCAGCTGCAATGGGTCGCAAACCCAAAACCTTTTCAACTCATCCTTGCCACCGCTGCCTCTAGTGGAAGTGTATAACGTGGCTAAGGGTACCTTACTTCTTGCAAGAATTAGAGGCAGTGTGGGGGCAAAACTGGAATTGTGGACCAATACCACCTGTTGCTGAACCTATTCTCCCCAAGACTACTTCTGACTATATTTCATGTCGTTCCAATGTAAAGTTTTGGGTTAAGTTGTCACCCAACAATAACCACTCCTCGGATGGACCTCATAGGCTATGATAATGCCACTGCGATAGAATATCAGAAATCTGCTATTCAAACTGCTTGCAGTATCTCGCACAGCTTCTCGGCAAACTGTATTATTTTTGTTACATTGGTATGTCTAGCAGTTCGCCCCCTACCTAACACTGGTGGATTCTCGATTACATGTAATTAATGGCAAGGTGGGGTACTTGTTCAATAGATGTTCCCTTTTTTCCTGGACAAAACCAATATCGAGAGCAAAGCACTTTGGGTAATCAGCACCACTGGCTCAGCTGCAATGGGGGACGAACCCAAAACGTTTTCATGTAAATCTTGCCATAGCTGCCTCTAGAGGAGGCAAGACAAAGTGGGTCAAGTGGCTTTGGGTAACATACTACTTGCAACAATTCGAGGCAGTGTGGGGGCAAAACTGAATTGTGGGCCTAAACCCGCTGTTGCTGAGTTCATTCTCCCGAACCCTACTTCTGACACAGCATATACTACTGACACCTTTTTCTGTTTCTACCTAGTTGCAAGATAATGTTCAACTGTCAGCTGAAGCATCAAAAAGGTTATAGAATAAATGAGTTGGATGCAGCCCATGTTTGGTCTTGTCACTATCTTCTCTTTCACATGTATAGCAGTCTCACATAAGACTATCAAAAATTGCCAAGGCTGACTATATTTCAAGTCATCCCAAGCGGGTATTGGGTTAAGTTTTCAACCAGCAATAATCACCCTCAGATGGACTTCATAGGCTATGATATCGCCTCTGCGAAAGAATGATATATTACAGCTACTCAAACTGTTTACAGTGTTTTGCACAGCTTCTCCTTTAACGGTAATATTGTGTTTTAACATTGCAATGTCTAGCAGTTCGCCCCCTACCTACCACTTTGGTGGATTCTTGATGACATGTCATTCATGGCAAGGTGGGGTACTTATTCAATAGATGTTACCTTTTTCCAGTAGTAAAAAAAACAATATCGAGAGCAAAGCATTTTGGGTAATCTGCACCACTGGCTCAGCTGCAATGGGTCGCAAACCCAAAACCTTTTCAACTCAACCTTGCCACCGCTGCCTCTAGTGGAAGTGTATAACGTGGCTAAGGGTACCTTACTTCTTGCAAGAATTAGAGGCAGTGTGGGGGCAAAACTGGAATTGTGGACCAATACCACCTGTTGCTGAACCTATTCTCCCCAAGACTACTTCTGACTATATTTCATGTCGTTCCAATGTAAAGTTTTGGGTTAAGTTGTCACCCAACAATAACCACTCCTCGGATGGACCTCATAGGCTATGATAATGCCACTGCGATAGAATATCAGAAATCTGCTATTCAAACTGCTTGCAGTATCTCGCACAGCTTCTCGGCAAACTGTATTATTTTTTGTTACATTGGTATGTCTAGCAGTTCGCCCCCTACCTAACACTGGTGGATTCTCGATTACATGTAATTAATGGCAAGGTGGGGTACTTGTTCAATAGATGTTCCCTTTTTTCCTGGACAAAACCAATATCGAGAGCAAAGCACTTTGGGTAATCAGCACCACTGGCTCAGCTGCAATGGGGGACGAACCCAAAACGTTTTCATGTAAATCTTGCCATAGCTGCCTCTAGAGGAGGCAAGACAAAGTGGGTCAAGTGGCTTTGGGTAACATACTACTTGCAACAATTCGAGGCAGTGTGGGGGCAAACTGAAATTGTGGGCCTAAACCCGCTGTTGCTGAGTTCATTCTCCCGAACCCTACTTCTGACACAGCATATACTACTGACACCTTTTTTCTGTTTCTACCTAGTTGCAAGATAATGTTCAACTGTCAGCTGAAGCATCAAAAAGGTTATAGAATAAATGAGTTGGATGCAGCCCATGTTTGGTCTTGTCACTATCTTCTCTTTCACATGTATAGCAGTCTCACATGAGACTATCAAAAATTGCCAAGGCTGACTATATTTCAAGTCATCCCAAGCGGGGTATTGGGTTAAGTTTTCAACCAGCAATAATCACGCCTCAGATGGACTTCATAGGCTATGATATCGCCTCTGCGAAAGAATGATATATTACAGCTACTCAAACTGTTTACAGTGTTTTGCACAGCTTCTCCTTTAACGGTAATATTGTGTTTTAACATTGCAATGTCTAGCAGTTCGCCCCCTACCTACCACTTTGGTGGATTCTTGATGACATGTCATTCATGGCAAGGTGGGGTACTTATTCAATAGATGTTACCTTTTTCCAGTAGTAAAAAAAACAATATCGAGAGCAAAGCATTTTGGGTAATCTGCACCACTGGCTCAGCTGCAATGGGTCGCAAACCCAAAACCTTTTCAACTCAACCTTGCCACCGCTGCCTCTAGTGGAAGTGTATAACGTGGCTAAGGGTACCTTACTTCTTGCAAGAATTAGAGGCAGTGTGGGGGCAAAACTGGAATTGTGGACCAATACCACCTGTTGCTGAACCTATTCTCCCCAAGACTACTTCTGACTATATTTCATGTCGTTCCAATGTAAAGTTTTGGGTTAAGTTGTCACCCAACAATAACCACTCCTCGGATGGACCTCATAGGCTATGATAATGCCACTGCGATAGAATATCAGAAATCTGCTATTCAAACTGCTTGCAGTATCTCGCACAGCTTCTCGGCAAACTGTATTATTTTTTGTTACATTGGTATGTCTAGCAGTTCGCCCCCTACCTAACACTGGTGGATTCTCGATTACATGTAATTAATGGCAAGGTGGGGTACTTGTTCAATAGATGTTCCCTTTTTTCCTGGACAAAACCAATATCGAGAGCAAAGCACTTTGGGTAATCAGCACCACTGGCTCAGCTGCAATGGGGGACGAACCCAAAACGTTTTCATGTAAATCTTGCCATAGCTGCCTCTAGAGGAGGCAAGACAAAGTGGGTCAAGTGGCTTTGGGTAACATACTACTTGCAACAATTCGAGGCAGTGTGGGGGCAAAGCTGAAATTGTGGGCCCAAACCCGCTGTTGCTGAGTTCATTCTCCCGAACCCTACTTCTGACACAGCATATACTACTGACACCTTTTTTCTGTTTCTACCTAGTTGCAAGATAATGTTCAACTGTCAGCTGAAGCATCAAAAAGGTTATAGAATAAATGAGTTGGATGCAGCCCATGTTTGGTCTTGTCACTATCTTCTCTTTCACATGTATAGCAGTCTCACATGAGACTATCAAAAATTGCCAAGGCTGACTATATTTCAAGTCATCCCAAGCGGGGTATTGGGTTAAGTTTTCAACCAGCAATAATCACGCCTCAGATGGACTTCATAGGCTATGATATCGCCTCTGCGAAAGAATGATATATTACAGCTACTCAAACTGTTTACAGTGTTTTGCACAGCTTCTCCTTTAACGGTAATATTGTGTTTTAACATTGCAATGTCTAGCAGTTCGCCCCCTACCTACCACTTTGGTGGATTCTTGATGACATGTCATTCATGGCAAGGTGGGGTACTTATTCAATAGATGTTACCTTTTTCCAGTAGTAAAAAAAACAATATCGAGAGCAAAGCATTTTGGGTAATCTGCACCACTGGCTCAGCTGCAATGGGTCGCAAACCCAAAACCTTTTCAACTCAACCTTGCCACCGCTGCCTCTAGTGGAAGTGTATAACGTGGCTAAGGGTACCTTACTTCTTGCAAGAATTAGAGGCAGTGTGGGGGCAAAACTGGAATTGTGGACCAATACCACCTGTTGCTGAACCTATTCTCCCCAAGACTACTTCTGACTATATTTCATGTCGTTCCAATGTAAAGTTTTGGGTTAAGTTGTCACCCAACAATAACCACTCCTCGGATGGACCTCATAGGCTATGATAATGCCACTGCGATAGAATATCAGAAATCTGCTATTCAAACTGCTTGCAGTATCTCGCACAGCTTCTCGGCAAACTGTATTATTTTTTGTTACATTGGTATGTCTAGCAGTTCGCCCCCTACCTAACACTGGTGGATTCTCGATTACATGTAATTAATGGCAAGGTGGGGTACTTGTTCAATAGATGTTCCCTTTTTTCCTGGACAAAACCAATATCGAGAGCAAAGCACTTTGGGTAATCAGCACCACTGGCTCAGCTGCAATGGGGGACGAACCCAAAACGTTTTCATGTAAATCTTGCCATAGCTGCCTCTAGAGGAGGCAAGACAAAGTGGGTCAAGTGGCTTTGGGTAACATACTACTTGCAACAATTCGAGGCAGTGTGGGGGCAAAGCTGAAATTGTGGGCCCAAACCCGCTGTTGCTGAGTTCATTCTCCCGAACCCTACTTCTGACACAGCATATACTACTGACACCTTTTTTCTGTTTCTACCTAGTTGCAAGATAATGTTCAACTGTCAGCTGAAGCATCAAAAAGGTTATAGAATAAATGAGTTGGATGCAGCCCATGTTTGGTCTTGTCACTATCTTCTCTTTCACATGTATAGCAGTCTCACATAAGACTATCAAAAATTGCCAAGGCTGACTATATTTCAAGTCATCCCAAGCGGGGTATTGGGTTAAGTTTTCAACCAGCAATAATCACGCCTCAGATGGACTTCATAGGCTATGATATCGCCTCTGCGAAAGAATGATATATTACAGCTACTCAAACTGTTTACAGTGTTTTGCACAGCTTCTCCTTTAACGGTAATATTGTGTTTTAACATTGCAATGTCTAGCAGTTCGCCCCCTACCTACCACTTTGGTGGATTCTTGATGACATGTCATTCATGGCAAGGTGGGGTACTTATTCAATAGATGTTACCTTTTTCCAGTAGTAAAAAAAACAATATCGAGAGCAAAGCATTTTGGGTAATCTGCACCACTGGCTCAGCTGCAATGGGTCGCAAACCCAAAACCTTTTCAACTCAACCTTGCCACCGCTGCCTCTAGTGGAAGTGTATAACGTGGCTAAGGGTACCTTACTTCTTGCAAGAATTAGAGGCAGTGTGGGGGCAAAACTGGAATTGTGGACCAATACCACCTGTTGCTGAACCTATTCTCCCCAAGACTACTTCTGACTATATTTCATGTCGTTCCAATGTAAAGTTTTGGGTTAAGTTGTCACCCAACAATAACCACTCCTCGGATGGACCTCATAGGCTATGATAATGCCACTGCGATAGAATATCAGAAATCTGCTATTCAAACTGCTTGCAGTATCTCGCACAGCTTCTCGGCAAACTGTATTATTTTTTGTTACATTGGTATGTCTAGCAGTTCGCCCCCTACCTAACACTGGTGGATTCTCGATTACATGTAATTAATGGCAAGGTGGGGTACTTGTTCAATAGATGTTCCCTTTTTTCCTGGACAAAACCAATATCGAGAGCAAAGCACTTTGGGTAATCAGCACCACTGGCTCAGCTGCAATGGGGGACGAACCCAAAACGTTTTCATGTAAATCTTGCCATAGCTGCCTCTAGAGGAGGCAAGACAAAGTGGGTCAAGTGGCTTTGGGTAACATACTACTTGCAACAATTCGAGGCAGTGTGGGGGCAAAGCTGAAATTGTGGGCCCAAACCCGCTGTTGCTGAGTTCATTCTCCCGAACCCTACTTCTGACACAGCATATACTACTGACACCTTTTTTCTGTTTCTACCTAGTTGCAAGATAATGTTCAACTGTCAGCTGAAGCATCAAAAAGGTTATAGAATAAATGAGTTGGATGCAGCCCATGTTTGGTCTTGTCACTATCTTCTCTTTCACATGTATAGCAGTCTCACATGAGACTATCAAAAATTGCCAAGGCTGACTATATTTCAAGTCATCCCAAGCGGGGTATTGGGTTAAGTTTTCAACCAGCAATAATCACGCCTCAGATGGACTTCATAGGCTATGATATCGCCTCTGCGAAAGAATGATATATTACAGCTACTCAAACTGTTTACAGTGTTTTGCACAGCTTCTCCTTTAACGGTAATATTGTGTTTTAACATTGCAATGTCTAGCAGTTCGCCCCCTACCTACCACTTTGGTGGATTCTTGATGACATGTCATTCATGGCAAGGTGGGGTACTTATTCAATAGATGTTACCTTTTTCCAGTAGTAAAAAAAACAATATCGAGAGCAAAGCATTTTGGGTAATCTGCACCACTGGCTCAGCTGCAATGGGTCGCAAACCCAAAACCTTTTCAACTCAACCTTGCCACCGCTGCCTCTAGTGGAAGTGTATAACGTGGCTAAGGGTACCTTACTTCTTGCAAGAATTAGAGGCAGTGTGGGGGCAAAACTGGAATTGTGGACCAATACCACCTGTTGCTGAACCTATTCTCCCCAAGACTACTTCTGACTATATTTCATGTCGTTCCAATGTAAAGTTTTGGGTTAAGTTGTCACCCAACAATAACCACTCCTCGGATGGACCTCATAGGCTATGATAATGCCACTGCGATAGAATATCAGAAATCTGCTATTCAAACTGCTTGCAGTATCTCGCACAGCTTCTCGGCAAACTGTATTATTTTTTGTTACATTGGTATGTCTAGCAGTTCGCCCCCTACCTAACACTGGTGGATTCTCGATTACATGTAATTAATGGCAAGGTGGGGTACTTGTTCAATAGATGTTCCCTTTTTTCCTGGACAAAACCAATATCGAGAGCAAAGCACTTTGGGTAATCAGCACCGCTGGCTCAGCTGCAATGGGGGACGAACCCAAAACTTTTCATGTAAATCTTGCCATAGCTGCCTCTAGAGGAGGCAAGACAAAGTGGGTCAAGTGGCTTTGGGTAACATACTACTTGCAACAATTCGAGGCAGTGTGGGGGCAAAGCTGAAATTGTGGGCCCAAACCCGCTGTTGCTGAGTTCATTCTCCCGAACCCTACTTCTGACACAGCATATACTACTGACACCTTTTTTCTGTTTCTACCTAGTTGCAAGATAATGTTCAACTGTCAGCTGAAGCATCAAAAAGGTTATATAATAAATGAGCTGGATGCAGCCCATGTTTGGTCTTGTCACTATCTTCTCTTTCACATGTATAGCAGTCTCACATGAGACTATCAAAAATTGCCAAGGCTGACTATATTTCAAGTCATCCCAAGCGGGGTATTGGGTTAAGTTTTCAACCAGCAATAATCACGCCTCAGATGGACTTCATAGGCTATGATATCGCCTCTGCGAAAGAATGATATATTACAGCTACTCAAACTGTTTACAGTGTTTTGCACAGCTTCTCCTTTAACGGTAATATTGTGTTTTAACATTGCAATGTCTAGCAGTTCGCCCCCTACCTACCACTTTGGTGGATTCTTGATGACATGTCATTCATGGCAAGGTGGGGTACTTATTCAATAGATGTTACCTTTTTCCAGTAGTAAAAAAAACAATATCGAGAGCAAAGCATTTTGGGTAATCTGCACCACTGGCTCAGCTGCAATGGGTCGCAAACCCAAAACCTTTTCAACTCAACCTTGCCACCGCTGCCTCTAGTGGAAGTGTATAACGTGGCTAAGGGTACCTTACTTCTTGCAAGAATTAGAGGCAGTGTGGGGGCAAAACTGGAATTGTGGACCAATACCACCTGTTGCTGAACCTATTCTCCCCAAGACTACTTCTGACTATATTTCATGTCGTTCCAATGTAAAGTTTTGGGTTAAGTTGTCACCCAACAATAACCACTCCTCGGATGGACCTCATAGGCTATGATAATGCCACTGCGATAGAATATCAGAAATCTGCTATTCAAACTGCTTGCAGTATCTCGCACAGCTTCTCGGCAAACTGTATTATTTTTTGTTACATTGGTATGTCTAGCAGTTCGCCCCCTACCTAACACTGGTGGATTCTCGATTACATGTAATTAATGGCAAGGTGGGGTACTTGTTCAATAGATGTTCCCTTTTTTCCTGGACAAAACCAATATCGAGAGCAAAGCACTTTGGGTAATCAGCACCGCTGGCTCAGCTGCAATGGGGGACGAACCCAAAACGTTTTCATGTAAATCTTGCCATAGCTGCCTCTAGAGGAGGCAAGACAAAGTGGGTCAAGTGGCTTTGGGTAACATACTACTTGCAACAATTCGAGGCAGTGTGGGGGCAAAGCTGAAATTGTGGGCCCAAACCCGCTGTTGCTGAGTTCATTCTCCCGAACCCTACTTCTGACACAGCATATACTACTGACACCTTTTTTCTGTTTCTACCTAGTTGCAAGATAATGTTCAACTGTCAGCTGAAGCATCAAAAAGGTTATAGAATAAATGAGTTGGATGCAGCCCATGTTTGGTCTTGTCACTATCTTCTCTTTCACATGTATAGCAGTCTCACATGAGACTATCAAAAATTGCCAAGGCTGACTATATTTCAAGTCATCCCAAGCGGGGTATTGGGTTAAGTTTTCAACCAGCAATAATCACGCCTCAGATGGACTTCATAGGCTATGATATCGCCTCTGCGAAAGAATGATATATTACAGCTACTCAAACTGTTTACAGTGTTTTGCACAGCTTCTCCTTTAACGGTAATATTGTGTTTTAACATTGCAATGTCTAGCAGTTCGCCCCCTACCTACCACTTTGGTGGATTCTTGATGACATGTCATTCATGGCAAGGTGGGGTACTTATTCAATAGATGTTACCTTTTTCCAGTAGTAAAAAAAACAATATCGAGAGCAAAGCATTTTGGGTAATCTGCACCACTGGCTCAGCTGCAATGGGTCGCAAACCCAAAACCTTTTCAACTCAACCTTGCCACCGCTGCCTCTAGTGGAAGTGTATAACGTGGCTAAGGGTACCTTACTTCTTGCAAGAATTAGAGGCAGTGTGGGGGCAAAACTGGAATTGTGGACCAATACCACCTGTTGCTGAACCTATTCTCCCCAAGACTACTTCTGACTATATTTCATGTCGTTCCAATGTAAAGTTTTGGGTTAAGTTGTCACCCAACAATAACCACTCCTCGGATGGACCTCATAGGCTATGATAATGCCACTGCGATAGAATATCAGAAATCTGCTATTCAAACTGCTTGCAGTATCTCGCACAGCTTCTCGGCAAACTGTATTATTTTTTGTTACATTGGTATGTCTAGCAGTTCGCCCCCTACCTAACACTGGTGGATTCTCGATTACATGTAATTAATGGCAAGGTGGGGTACTTGTTCAATAGATGTTCCCTTTTTTCCTGGACAAAACCAATATCGAGAGCAAAGCACTTTGGGTAATCAGCACCGCTGGCTCAGCTGCAATGGGGGACGAACCCAAAACGTTTTCATGTAAATCTTGCCATAGCTGCCTCTAGAGGAGGCAAGACAAAGTGGGTCAAGTGGCTTTGGGTAACATACTACTTGCAACAATTCGAGGCAGTGTGGGGGCAAAGCTGAAATTGTGGGCCCAAACCCGCTGTTGCTGAGTTCATTCTCCCGAACCCTACTTCTGACACAGCATATACTACTGACACCTTTTTTCTGTTTCTACCTAGTTGCAAGATAATGTTCAACTGTCAGCTGAAGCATCAAAAAGGTTATATAATAAATGAGCTGGATGCAGCCCATGTTTGGTCTTGTCACTATCTTCTCTTTCACATGTATAGCAGTCTCACATGAGACTATCAAAAATTGCCAAGGCTGACTATATTTCAAGTCATCCCAAGCGGGGTATTGGGTTAAGTTTTCAACCAGCAATAATCACGCCTCAGATGGACTTCATAGGCTATGATATCGCCTCTGCGAAAGAATGATATATTACAGCTACTCAAACTGTTTACAGTGTTTTGCACAGCTTCTCCTTTAACGGTAACATTGTGTTTTAACATTGCAATGTCTAGCAGTTCGCCCCCTACCTACCACTTTGGTGGATTCTTGATGACATGTCATTCATGGCAAGGTGGGGTACTTATTCAATAGATGTTACCTTTTTCCAGTAGTAAAAAAAACAATATCGAGAGCAAAGCATTTTGGGTAATCTGCACCACTGGCTCAGCTGCAATGGGTCGCAAACCCAAAACCTTTTCAACTCAACCTTGCCACCGCTGCCTCTAGTGGAAGTGTATAACGTGGCTAAGGGTACCTTACTTCTTGCAAGAATTAGAGGCAGTGTGGGGGCAAAACTGGAATTGTGGACCAATACCACCTGTTGCTGAACCTATTCTCCCCAAGACTACTTCTGACTATATTTCATGTCGTTCCAATGTAAAGTTTTGGGTTAAGTTGTCACCCAACAATAACCACTCCTCGGATGGACCTCATAGGCTATGATAATGCCACTGCGATAGAATATCAGAAATCTGCTATTCAAACTGCTTGCAGTATCTCGCACAGCTTCTCGGCAAACTGTATTATTTTTTGTTACATTGGTATGTCTAGCAGTTCGCCCCCTACCTAACACTGGTGGATTCTCGATTACATGTAATTAATGGCAAGGTGGGGTACTTGTTCAATAGATGTTCCCTTTTTTCCTGGACAAAACCAATATCGAGAGCAAAGCACTTTGGGTAATCAGCACCGCTGGCTCAGCTGCAATGGGGGACGAACCCAAAACCTTTTCATGTAAATCTTGCCATAGCTGCCTCTAGAGGAGGCAAGACAAAGTGGGTCAAGTGGCTTTGGGTAACATACTACTTGCAACAATTCGAGGCAGTGTGGGGGCAAAGCTGAAACTGTGGGCCCAAACCCGCTGTTGCTGAGTTCATTCTCCCGAACCCTACTTCTGACACAGCATATACTACTGACACCTTTTTTCTGTTTCTACCTAGTTGCAAGATAATGTTCAACTGTCAGCTGAAGCATCAAAAAGGTTATATAATAAATGAGCTGGATGCAGCCCATGTTTGGTCTTGTCACTATCTTCTCTTTCACATGTATAGCAGTCTCACATGAGACTATCAAAAATTGCCAAGGCTGACTATATTTCAAGTCATCCCAAGCGGGGTATTGGGTTAAGTTTTCAACCAGCAATAATCACGCCTCAGATGGACTTCATAGGCTATGATATCGCCTCTTGCGAAAGAATGATATATTACAGCTACTCAAACTGTTTACAGTGTTTTGCACAGCTTCTCCTTTAACGGTAACATTGTGTTTTAACATTGCAATGTCTAGCAGTTCGCCCCCTACCTACCACTTTGGTGGATTCTTGATGACATGTCATTCATGGCAAGGTGGGGTACTTATTCAATAGATGTTACCTTTTTCCAGTAGTAAAAAAAACAATATCGAGAGCAAAGCATTTTGGGTAATCTGCACCACTGGCTCAGCTGCAATGGGTCGCAAACCCAAAACCTTTTCAACTCAACCTTGCCACCGCTGCCTCTAGTGGAAGTGTATAACGTGGCTAAGGGTACCTTACTTCTTGCAAGAATTAGAGGCAGTGTGGGGGCAAAACTGGAATTGTGGACCAATACCACCTGTTGCTGAACCTATTCTCCCCAAGACTACTTCTGACTATATTTCATGTCGTTCCAATGTAAAGTTTTGGGTTAAGTTGTCACCCAACAATAACCACTCCTCGGATGGACCTCATAGGCTATGATAATGCCACTGCGATAGAATATCAGAAATCTGCTATTCAAACTGCTTGCAGTATCTCGCACAGCTTCTCGGCAAACTGTATTATTTTTTGTTACATTGGTATGTCTAGCAGTTCGCCCCCTACCTAACACTGGTGGATTCTCGATTACATGTAATTAATGGCAAGGTGGGGTACTTGTTCAATAGATGTTCCCTTTTTTCCTGGACAAAACCAATATCGAGAGCAAAGCACTTTGGGTAATCAGCACCGCTGGCTCAGCTGCAATGGGGACGAACCAAAACCTTTTCATGTAAATCTTGCCATAGCTGCCTCTAGAGGAGGCAAGACAAAGTGGGTCAAGTGGCTTTGGGTAACATACTACTTGCAACAATTCGAGGCCAGTGTGGGGGCAAAGCTGAAACTTGTGGGCCCAAAACCCGCTGTTGCTGAGTTCATTCTCCCGAACCCTACTTCTGACACAGCATATACTACTGACACCTTTTTTCTGTTTCTACCTAGTTGCAAGATTAATGTTCAACTGTCAGCTGAAGCATCAAAAAGGTTATATAATAAATGAGCTTGGATGCAGCCCATGTTTGGTCTTGTCACTATCTTCTCTTTCACATGTATAGCAGTCTCACATGAGACTATCAAAAATTGCCAAGGCTGACTATATTTCAAGTCATCCCAAGCGGGGTATTGGGTTAAGTTTTCAACCAGCAATAATCCACGCCTCAGATGGACTTCATAGGCTATGATATCGCCTCTGCGAAGAATGATATATTACAGCTACTCAAACTGTTTACAGTGTTTGCACAGCTTCTCCTTTAACGGTAACATTGTGTTTTAACATTGCAATGTCTAGCAGTTCGCCCCCTACCTACCACTTTGTGTGGATTCTTGATGACATGTCATTCATGGCAAGGTGGGGTACTTATTCAATAGATGTTACCTTTTTCCAGTAGTAAAAAAACAATATCGAGAGCAAAGCATTTTGGGTAATCTGCACCACTGGCTCAGCTGCAATGGGTCGCAAACCCAAAACCTTTTCAACTCAACCTTGCCACCGCTGCCTCTAGTGGAAGTGTATAACGTGGCTAAGGGTACCTTACTTCTTGCAAGAATTAGAGGCAGTGTGGGGGGCAAAACTGGAATTGTGGACCAATACCACCTGTTGCTGAACCTATTCTCCCAAGACTACTTCTGACTATATTTCATGTCGTTCCAATGTAAAGTTTTGGGTTAAGTTGTCACCCAACAATAACCACTCCTCGGATGGACCTCATAGGCTATGATAATGCCACTGCGATAGAATATCAGAAATCTGCTATTCAAACTGCTTGCAGTATCTCGCACAGCTTCTCGGCAAACTGTATTATTTTTTGTTACATTGGTATGTCTAGCAGTTCGCCCCCTACCTAACACTGGTGGATTCTCGATTACATGTAATTAATGGCAAGGTGGGGTACTTGTTCAATAGATGTTCCCTTTTTTCCTGGACAAAACCAATATCGAGAGCAAAGCACTTTGGGTAATCAGCACCGCTGGCTCAGCTGCAATGGGGGACGAACCCAAAACCTTTTCATGTAAATCTTGCCATAGCTGCCTCTAGAGGAGGCAAGACAAAGTGGGTCAAGTGGCTTTGGGTAACATACTACTTGCAACAATTCGAGGCAGTGTGGGGGCAAAGCTGAAACTGTGGGCCCAAAACCCGCTGTTGCTGAGTTCATTCTCCCGAACCCTACTTCTGACACAGCATATACTACTGACACCTTTTTTCTGTTTCTACCTAGTTGCAAGATAATGTTCAACTGTCAGCTGAAGCATCAAAAAGGTTATATAATAAATGAGCTGGATGCAGCCCATGTTTGGTCTTGTCACTATCTTCTCTTTCACATGTATAGCAGTCTCACATGAGACTATCAAAAATTGCCAAGGCTGACTATATTTCAAGTCATCCCAAGCGGGGTATTGGGTTAAGTTTTCAACCAGCAATAATCACGCCTCAGATGGACTTCATAGGCTATGATATCGCCTCTGCGAAAGAATGATATATTACAGCTACTCAAACTGTTTACAGTGTTTTGCACAGCTTCTCCTTTAACGGTAACATTGTGTTTTAACATTGCAATGTCTAGCAGTTCGCTCCCCCTACCTACCACTTTGGTGGATTCTTGATGACATGTCATTCATGGCAAGGTGGGTACTTATTCAATAGATGTTACCTTTTTCCAGTAGTAAAAAAAACAATATCGAGAGCAAAGCATTTTGGGTAATCTGCACCACTGGCTCAGCTGCAATGGGTCGCAAACCCAAAAACCTTTTCAACTCAACCTTGCCACCGCTGCCTCTAGTGGAAGTGTATAACGTGGCTAAGGGTACCTTACTTCTTGCAAGAATTAGAGGCAGTGTGGGGGGCAAAACTGGAATTGTGGACCAATACCACCTGTTGCTGAACCTATTCTCCCCAAGACTACTTCTGACTATATTTCATGTCGTTCCAATGTAAAGTTTTGGGTTAAGTTGTCACCCAACAATAACCACTCCTCGGATGGACCTCATAGGCTATGATAATGCCACTGCGATAGAATATCAGAAATCTGCTATTCAAACTGCTTGCAGTATCTCGCACAGCTTCTCGGCAAACTGTATTATTTTTTGTTACATTGGTATGTCTAGCAGTTCGCCCCCTACCTAACACTGGTGGATTCTCGATTACATGTAATTAATGGCAAGGTGGGGTACTTGTTCATAGATGTTCCCTTTTTTCCTGGACAAAACCAATATCGAGAGCAAAGCACTTTGGGTAATCAGCACCGCTGGCTCAGCTGCAATGGGGGACGAACCCAAACCTTTTCATGTAAATCTTGCCATAGCTGCCTCTAGAGGAGGCAAGACAAAGTGGGTCAAGTGGCTTTGGGTAACATACTACTTGCAACCAATTCGAGGCAGTGTGGGGGCAAAGCTGAAACTGTGGGCCCAAACCCGCTGTTGCTGAGTTCATTCTCCCGAACCCTACTTCTGACACAGCATATACTACTGACACCTTTTTTCTGTTTCTACCTAGTTGCAAGATAATGTTCAACTGTCAGCTGAAGCATCAAAAAGGTTATATAATAATGAGCTGATGCAGCCCATGTTTGGTCTTGTCACTATCTTCTCTTTCACATGTATAGCAGTCTCACATGAGACTATCAAAAATTGCCAAGGCTGACTATATTTCAAGTCATCCCAAGCGGGGTATTGGGTTAAGTTTTCAACCAGCAATAATCACGCCTCAGATGGACTTCATAGGCTATGATATCGCCTCTGCGAAAGAATGATATATTACAGCTACTCAAACTGTTTACAGTGTTTTGCACAGCTTCTCCTTTAACGGTAACATTGTGTTTTAACATTGCAATGTCTAGCAGTTCGCCCCCTACCTACCACTTTGGTGGATTCTTGATGACATGTCATTCATGGCAAGGTGGGGTACTTATTCAATAGATGTTACCTTTTTCCAGTAGTAAAAAAAACAATATCGAGAGCAAAGCATTTTGGGTAATCTGCACCACTGGCTCAGCTGCAATGGGTCGCAAACCCAAAACCTTTTCAACTCAACCTTGCCACCGCTGCCTCTAGTGGAAGTGTATAACGTGGCTAAGGGTACCTTACTTCTTGCAAGAATTAGAGGCAGTGTGGGGGGCAAAACTGGAATTGTGGACCAATACCACCTGTTGCTGAACCTATTCTCCCCAAGACTACTTCTGACTATATTTCATGTCGTTCCAATGTAAAGTTTTGGTTAAGTTGTCACCCAAACAATAACCACTCCTCGGATGGACCTCATAGGCTATGATAATGCCACTGCGATAGAATATCAGAAATCTGCTATTCAAACTGCTTGCAGTATCTCGCACAGCTTCTCGGCAAACTGTATTATTTTTTGTTACATTGGTATGTCTAGCAGTTCGCCCCCTACCTAACACTGGTGGATTCTCGATTACATGTAATTAATGGCAAGGTGGGGTACTTGTTCAATAGATGTTCCCTTTTTTCCTGGACAAAACCAATATCGAGAGCAAAGCACTTTGGGTAATCAGCACCGCTGGCTCAGCTGCAATGGGGGACGAACCCAAAACCTTTTCATGTAAATCTTGCCATAGCTGCCTCTAGAGGAGGCAAGACAAAGTGGGTCAAGTGGCTTTGGGTAACATACTACTTGCAACAATTCGAGGCAGTGTGGGGGCAAAGCTGAAACTGTGGGCCCAAACCCGCTGTTGCTGAGTTCATTCTCCCGAACCCTACTTCTGACACAGCATATACTACTGACACCTTTTTTCTGTTTCTACCTAGTTGCAAGATAATGTTCAACTGTCAGCTGAAGCATCAAAAAGGTTATATAATAAATGAGCTGGATGCAGCCCATGTTTGGTCTTGTCACTATCTTCTCTTTCACATGTATAGCAGTCTCACATGAGACTATCAAAAATTGCCAAGGCTGACTATATTTCAAGTCATCCCAAGCGGGGTATTGGGTTAAGTTTTCAACCAGCAATAATCACGCCTCAGATGGACTTCATAGGCTATGATATCGCCTCTGCGAAAGAATGATATATTACAGCTACTCAAACTGTTTACAGTGTTTTGCACAGCTTCTCCTTTAACGGTAATATTGTGTTTTAACATTGCAATGTCTAGCAGTTCGCCCCCTACCTACCACTTTGGTGGATTCTTGATGACATGTCATTCATGGCAAGGTGGGGTACTTATTCAATAGATGTTACCTTTTTCCAGTAGTAAAAAAAACAATATCGAGAGCAAAGCATTTTGGGTAATCTGCACCACTGGCTCAGCTGCAATGGGTCGCAAACCCAAAACCTTTTCAACTCAACCTTGCCACCGCTGCCTCTAGTGGAAGTGTATAACGTGGCTAAGGGTACCTTACTTCTTGCAAGAATTAGAGGCAGTGTGGGGGGCAAAACTGGAATTGTGGACCAATACCACCTGTTGCTGAACCTATTCTCCCCAAGACTACTTCTGACTATATTTCATGTCGTTCCAATGTAAAGTTTTGGGTTAAGTTGTCACCCAACATAACCACTCCTCGGATGGACCTCATAGGCTATGATAATGCCACTGCGATAGAATATCAGAAATCTGCTATTCAAACTGCTTGCAGTATCTCGCACAGCTTCTCGGCAAACTGTATTATTTTTTGTTACATTGGTATGTCTAGCAGTTCGCCCCCTACCTAACACTGGTGGATTCTCGATTACATGTAATTAATGGCAAGGTGGGGTACTTGTTCAATAGATGTTCCCTTTTTTCCTGGACAAAACCAATATCGAGAGCAAAGCACTTTGGGTAATCAGCACCGCTGGCTCAGCTGCAATGGGGGACGAACCCAAAACCTTTTCATGTAAATCTTGCCATAGCTGCCTCTAGAGGAGGCAAGACAAAGTGGGTCAAGTGGCTTTGGGTAACATACTACTTGCAACAATTCGAGGCAGTGTGGGGGCAAAGCTGAAACTGTGGGCCCAAACCCGCTGTTGCTGAGTTCATTCTCCCGAACCCTACTTCTGACACAGCATATACTACTGACACCTTTTTTCTGTTTCTACCTAGTTGCAAGATAATGTTCAACTGTCAGCTGAAGCATCAAAAAGGTTATATAATAAATGAGCTGGATGCAGCCCATGTTTGGTCTTGTCACTATCTTCTCTTTCACATGTATAGCAGTCTCACATCAGACTATCAAAAATTGCCAAGGCTGACTATATTTCAAGTCATCCCAAGCGGGGTATTGGGTTAAGTTTTCAACCAGCAATAATCATGCCTCAGATGGACTTCATAGGCTATGATATCGCCTCTGCGAAAGAATGATATATTACAGCTACTCAAACTGTTTACAGTGTTTTGCACAGCTTCTCCTTTAACGGTAATATTGTGTTTTAACATTGCAATGTCTAGCAGTTCGCCCCCTACCTACCACTTTGGTGGATTCTTGATGACATGTCATTCATGGCAAGGTGGGGTACTTATTCAATAGATGTTACCTTTTTCCAGTAGTAAAAAAAACAATATCGAGAGCAAAGCATTTTGGGTAATCTGCACCACTGGCTCAGCTGCAATGGGTCGCAAACCCAAAACCTTTTCAACTCAACCTTGCCACCGCTGCCTCTAGTGGAAGTGTATAACGTGGCTAAGGGTACCTTACTTCTTGCAAGAATTAGAGGCAGTGTGGGGGGCAAAACTGGAATTGTGGACCAATACCACCTGTTGCTGAACCTATTCTCCCCAAGACTACTTCTGACTATATTTCATGTCGTTCCAATGTAAAGTTTTGGGTTAAGTTGTCACCCAACAATAACCACTCCTCGGATGGACCTCATAGGCTATGATAATGCCACTGCGATAGAATATCAGAAATCTGCTATTCAAACTGCTTGCAGTATCTCGCACAGCTTCTCGGCAAACTGTATTATTTTTTGTTACATTGGTATGTCTAGCAGTTCGCCCCCTACCTAACACTGGTGGATTCTCGATTACATGTAATTAATGGCAAGGTGGGGTACTTGTTCAATAGATGTTCCCTTTTTTCCTGGACAAAACCAATATCGAGAGCAAAGCACTTTGGGTAATCAGCACCGCTGGCTCAGCTGCAATGGGGGACGAACCCAAAACCTTTTCATGTAAATCTTGCCATAGCTGCCTCTAGAGGAGGCAAGACAAAGTGGGTCAAGTGGCTTTGGGTAACATACTACTTGCAACAATTCGAGGCAGTGTGGGGGCAAAGCTGAAACTGTGGGCCCAAACCCGCTGTTGCTGAGTTCATTCTCCCGAACCCTACTTCTGACACAGCATATACTACTGACACCTTTTTTCTGTTTCTACCTAGTTGCAAGATAATGTTCAACTGTCAGCTGAAGCATCAAAAAGGTTATATAATAAATGAGCTGGATGCAGCCCATGTTTGGTCTTGTCACTATCTTCTCTTTCACATGTATAGCAGTCTCACATGAGACTATCAAAAATTGCCAAGGCTGACTATATTTCAAGTCATCCCAAGCGGGGTATTGGGTTAAGTTTTCAACCAGCAATAATCACGCCTCAGATGGACTTCATAGGCTATGATATCACCTCTGCGAAAGAATGATATATTACAGCTACTCAAACTGTTTACAGTGTTTTGCACAGCTTCTCCTTTAACGGTAATATTGTGTTTTAACATTGCAATGTCTAGCAGTTCGCCCCCTACCTACCACTTTGGTGGATTCTTGATGACATGTCATTCATGGCAAGGTGGGGTACTTATTCAATAGATGTTACCTTTTTCCAGTAGTAAAAAAAACAATATCGAGAGCAAAGCATTTTGGGTAATCTGCACCACTGGCTCAGCTGCAATGGGTCGCAAACCCAAAACCTTTTCAACTCAACCTTGCCACCGCTGCCTCTAGTGGAAGTGTATAACGTGGCTAAGGGTACCTTACTTCTTGCAAGAATTAGAGGCAGTGTGGGGGGCAAAACTGGAATTGTGGACCAATACCACCTGTTGCTGAACCTATTCTCCCCAAGACTACTTCTGACTATATTTCATGTCGTTCCAATGTAAAGTTTTGGGTTAAGTTGTCACCCAACAATAACCACTCCTCGGATGGACCTCATAGGCTATGATAATGCCACTGCGATAGAATATCAGAAATCTGCTATTCAAACTGCTTGCAGTATCTCGCACAGCTTCTCGGCAAACTGTATTATTTTTTGTTACATTGGTATGTCTAGCAGTTCGCCCCCTACCTAACACTGGTGGATTCTCGATTACATGTAATTAATGGCAAGGTGGGGTACTTGTTCAATAGATGTTCCCTTTTTTCCTGGACAAAACCAATATCGAGAGCAAAGCACTTTGGGTAATCAGCACCGCTGGCTCAGCTGCAATGGGGGACGAACCCAAAACCTTTTCATGTAAATCTTGCCATAGCTGCCTCTAGAGGAGGCAAGACAAAGTGGGTCAAGTGGCTTTGGGTAACATACTACTTGCAACAATTCGAGGCAGTGTGGGGGCAAAGCTGAAACTGTGGGCCCAAACCCGCTGTTGCTGAGTTCATTCTCCCGAACCCTACTTCTGACACAGCATATACTACTGACACCTTTTTTCTGTTTCTACCTAGTTGCAAGATAATGTTCAACTGTCAGCTGAAGCATCAAAAAGGTTATATAATAAATGAGCTGGATGCAGCCCATGTTTGGTCTTGTCACTATCTTCTCTTTCACATGTATAGCAGTCTCACATGAGACTATCAAAAATTGCCAAGGCTGACTATATTTCAAGTCATCCCAAGCGGGGTATTGGGTTAAGTTTTCAACCAGCAATAATCACACCTCAGATGGACTTCATAGGCTATGATATCGCCTCTGCGAAAGAATGATATATTACAGCTACTCAAACTGTTTACAGTGTTTTGCACAGCTTCTCCTTTAACGGTAATATTGTGTTTAACATTGCAATGTCTAGCAGTTCGCCCCCTACCTACCACTTTGGTGGATTCTTGATGACATGTCATTCATGGCAAGGTGGGGTACTTATTCAATAGATGTTACCTTTTTCCAGTAGTAAAAAAAACAATATCGAGAGCAAAGCATTTTGGGTAATCTGCACCACTGGCTCAGCTGCAATGGGTCGCAAACCCAAAACCTTTTCAACTCAACCTTGCCACCGCTGCCTCTAGTGGAAGTGTATAACGTGGCTAAGGGTACCTTACTTCTTGCAAGAATTAGAGGCAGTGTGGGGGGCAAAACTGGAATTGTGGACCAATACCACCTGTTGCTGAACCTATTCTCCCCAAGACTACTTCTGACTATATTTCATGTCGTTCCAATGTAAAGTTTGGGTTAAGTTGTCACCCAACAATAACCACTCCTCGGATGGACCTCATAGGCTATGATAATGCCACTGCGATAGAATATCAGAAATCTGCTATTCAAACTGCTTGCAGTATCTCGCACAGCTTCTCGGCAAACTGTATTATTTTTTGTTACATTGGTATGTCTAGCAGTTCGCCCCCTACCTAACACTGGTGGATTCTCGATTACATGTAATTAATGGCAAGGTGGGGTACTTGTTCAATAGATGTTCCCTTTTTTCCTGGACAAAACCAATATCGAGAGCAAAGCACTTTGGGTAATCAGCACCGCTGGCTCAGCTGCAATGGGGGACGAACCCAAAACCTTTTCATGTAAATCTTGCCATAGCTGCCTCTAGAGGAGGCAAGACAAAGTGGGTCAAGTGGCTTTGGGTAACATACTACTTGCAACAATTCGAGGCAGTGTGGGGGCAAAGCTGAAACTGTGGGCCCAAACCCGCTGTTGCTGAGTTCATTCTCCCGAACCCTACTTCTGACACAGCATATACTACTGACACCTTTTTTCTGTTTCTACCTAGTTGCAAGATAATGTTCAACTGTCAGCTGAAGCATCAAAAAGGTTATATAATAAATGAGCTGGATGCAGCCCATGTTTGGTCTTGTCACTATCTTCTCTTTCACATGTATAGCAGTCTCACATGAGACTATCAAAAATTGCCAAGGCTGACTATATTTCAAGTCATCCCAAGCGGGGTATTGGGTTAAGTTTTCAACCAGCAATAATCACGCCTCAGATGGACTTCATAGGCTATGATATCGCCTCTGCGAAAGAATGATATATTACAGCTACTCAAACTGTTTACAGTGTTTTGCACAGCTTCTCCTTTAACGGTAATATTGTGTTTTAACATTGCAATGTCTAGCAGTTCGCCCCCTACCTACCACTTTGGTGGATTCTTGATGACATGTCATTCATGGCAAGGTGGGGTACTTATTCAATAGATGTTACCTTTTTCCAGTAGTAAAAAAAACAATATCGAGAGCAAAGCATTTTGGGTAATCTGCACCACTGGCTCAGCTGCAATGGGTCGCAAACCCAAAACCTTTTCAACTCAACCTTGCCACCGCTGCCTCTAGTGGAAAGTGTATAACGTGGCTAAGGGTACCTTACTTCTTGCAAGAATTAGAGGCAGTGTGGGGGGCAAAACTGGAATTGTGGACCAATACCACCTGTTGCTGAACCTATTCTCCCCAAGACTACTTCTGACTATATTTCATGTCGTTCCAATGTAAAGTTTTGGGTTAAGTTGTCACCCAACAATAACCACTCCTCGGATGGACCTCATAGGCTATGATAATGCCACTGCGATAGAATATCAGAAATCTGCTATTCAAACTGCTTGCAGTATCTCGCACAGCTTCTCGGCAAACTGTATTATTTTTTGTTACATTGGTATGTCTAGCAGTTCGCCCCCTACCTAACACTGGTGGATTCTCGATTACATGTAATTAATGGCAAGGTGGGGTACTTGTTCAATAGATGTTCCCTTTTTTCCTGGACAAAACCAATATCGAGAGCAAAGCACTTTGGGTAATCAGCACCGCTGGCTCAGCTGCAATGGGGGACGAACCCAAAACCTTTTCATGTAAATCTTGCCATAGCTGCCTCTAGAGGAGGCAAGACAAAGTGGGTCAAGTGGCTTTGGGTAACATACTACTTGCAACAATTCGAGGCAGTGTGGGGGCAAAGCTGAAACTGTGGGCCCAAACCCGCTGTTGCTGAGTTCATTCTCCCGAACCCTACTTCTGACACAGCATATACTACTGACACCTTTTTTCTGTTTCTACCTAGTTGCAAGATAATGTTCAACTGTCAGCTGAAGCATCAAAAAGGTTATATAATAAATGAGCTGGATGCAGCCCATGTTTGGTCTTGTCACTATCTTCTCTTTCACATGTATAGCAGTCTCACATGAGACTATCAAAAATTGCCAAGGCTGACTATATTTCAAGTCATCCCAAGCGGGGTATTGGGTTAAGTTTTCAACCAGCAATAATCACGCCTCAGATGGACTTCATAGGCTATGATATCGCCTCTGCGAAAGAATGATATATTACAGCTACTCAAACTGTTACAGTGTTTTGCACAGCTTCTCCTTTAACGGTAATATTGTGTTTTAACATTGCAATGTCTAGCAGTTCGCCCCTACCTACCACTTTGGTGGATTCTTGATGACATGTCATTCATGGCAAGGTGGGGTACTTATTCAATAGATGTTACCTTTTTCCAGTAGTAAAAAAAACAATATCGAGAGCAAAGCATTTTGGGTAATCTGCACCACTGGCTCAGCTGCAATGGGTCGCAAACCCAAAACCTTTTCAACTCAACCTTGCCACCGCTGCCTCTAGTGGAAGTGTATAACGTGGCTAAGGGTACCTTACTTCTTGCAAGAATTAGAGGCAGTGTGGGGGGCAAAACTGGAATTGTGGACCAATACCACCTGTTGCTGAACCTATTCTCCCCAAGACTACTTCTGACTATATTTCATGTCGTTCCAATGTAAAGTTTTGGGTTAAGTTGTCACCCAACAATAACCACTCCTCGGATGGACCTCATAGGCTATGATAATGCCACTGCGATAGAATATCAGAAATCTGCTATTCAAACTGCTTGCAGTATCTCGCACAGCTTCTCGGCAAACTGTATTATTTTTTGTTACATTGGTATGTCTAGCAGTTCGCCCCCTACCTAACACTGGTGGATTCTCGATTACATGTAATTAATGGCAAGGTGGGGTACTTGTTCAATAGATGTTCCCTTTTTCCTGGACAAAACCAATATCGAGAGCAAAGCACTTTGGGTAATCAGCACCGCTGGCTCAGCTGCAATGGGGGACGAACCCAAAACCTTTTCATGTAAATCTTGCCATAGCTGCCTCTAGAGGAGGCAAGACAAAGTGGGTCAAGTGGCTTTGGGTAACATACTACTTGCAACAATTCGAGGCAGTGTGGGGGCAAAGCTGAAACTGTGGGCCCAAACCCGCTGTTGCTGAGTTCATTCTCCCGAACCCTACTTCTGACACAGCATATACTACTGACACCTTTTTTCTGTTTCTACCTAGTTGCAAGATAATGTTCAACTGTCAGCTGAAGCATCAAAAAGGTTATATAATAAATGAGCTGGATGCAGCCCATGTTTGGTCTTGTCACTATCTTCTCTTTCACATGTATAGCAGTCTCACATGAGACTATCAAAAATTGCCAAGGCTGACTATATTTCAAGTCATCCCAAGCGGGGTATTGGGTTAAGTTTTCAACCAGCAATAATCACGCCTCAGATGGACTTCATAGGCTATGATATCGCCTCTGCGAAAGAATGATATATTACAGCTACTCAAACTGTTTACAGTGTTTTGCACAGCTTCTCCTTTAACGGTAATATTGTGTTTTAACATTGCAATGTCTAGCAGTTCGCCCCCTACCTACCACTTTGGTGGATTCTTGATGACATGTCATTCATGGCAAGGTGGGGTACTTATTCAATAGATGTTACCTTTTTCCAGTAGTAAAAAAAAACAATATCGAGAGCAAAGCATTTTGGGTAATCTGCACCACTGGCTCAGCTGCAATGGGTCGCAAACCCAAAACCTTTTCAACTCAACCTTGCCACCGCTGCCTCTAGTGGAAGTGTATAACGTGGCTAAGGGTACCTTACTTCTTGCAAGAATTAGAGGCAGTGTGGGGGGCAAAACTGGAATTGTGGACCAATACCACCTGTTGCTGAACCTATTCTCCCCAAGACTACTTCTGACTATATTTCATGTCGTTCCAATGTAAAGTTTTGGGTTAAGTTGTCACCCAACAATAACCACTCCTCGGATGGACCTCATAGGCTATGATAATGCCACTGCGATAGAATATCAGAAATCTGCTATTCAAACTGCTTGCAGTATCTCGCACAGCTTCTCGGCAAACTGTATTATTTTTTGTTACATTGGTATGTCTAGCAGTTCGCCCCCTACCTAACACTGGTGGATTCTCGATTACATGTAATTAATGGCAAGGTGGGGTACTTGTTCAATAGATGTTCCCTTTTTTCCTGGACAAAACCAATATCGAGAGCAAAGCACTTTGGGTAATCAGCACCGCTGGCTCAGCTGCAATGGGGGACGAACCCAAAACCTTTTCATGTAAATCTTGCCATAGCTGCCTCTAGAGGAGGCAAGACAAAGTGGGTCAAGTGGCTTTGGGTAACATACTACTTGCAACAATTCGAGGCAGTGTGGGGGCAAAGCTGAAACTGTGGGCCCAAACCCGCTGTTGCTGAGTTCATTCTCCCGAACCCTACTTCTGACACAGCATATACTACTGACACCTTTTTTCTGTTTCTACCTAGTTGCAAGATAATGTTCAACTGTCAGCTGAAGCATCAAAAAGGTTATATAATAAATGAGCTGGATGCAGCCCATGTTTGGTCTTGTCACTATCTTCTCTTTCACATGTATAGCAGTCTCACATGAGACTATCAAAAATTGCCAAGGCTGACTATATTTCAAGTCATCCCAAGCGGGGTATTGGGTTAAGTTTTCAACCAGCAATAATCACGCCTCAGATGGACTTCATAGGCTATGATATCGCCTCTGCGAAAGAATGATATATTACAGCTACTCAAACTGTTTACAGTGTTTTGCACAGCTTCTCCTTTAACGGTAATATTGTGTTTTAACATTGCAATGTCTAGCAGTTCGCCCCCTACCTACCACTTTGGTGGATTCTTGATGACATGTCATTCATGGCAAGGTGGGGTACTTATTCAATAGATGTTACCTTTTTCCAGTAGTAAAAAAAACAATATCGAGAGCAAAGCATTTTGGGTAATCTGCACCACTGGCTCAGCTGCAATGGGTCGCAAACCCAAAACCTTTTCAACTCAACCTTGCCACCGCTGCCTCTAGTGGAAGTGTATAACGTGGCTAAGGGTACCTTACTTCTTGCAAGAATTAGAGGCAGTGTGGGGGGCAAAACTGGAATTGTGGACCAATACCACCTGTTGCTGAACCTATTCTCCCCAAGACTACTTCTGACTATATTTCATGTCGTTCCAATGTAAAGTTTTGGGTTAAGTTGTCACCCAACAATAACCACTCCTCGGATGGACCTCATAGGCTATGATAATGCCACTGCGATAGAATATCAGAAATCTGCTATTCAAACTGCTTGCAGTATCTCGCACAGCTTCTCGGCAAACTGTATTATTTTTTGTTACATTGGTATGTCTAGCAGTTCGCCCCCTACCTAACACTGGTGGATTCTCGATTACATGTAATTAATGGCAAGGTGGGGTACTTGTTCAATAGATGTTCCCTTTTTTCCTGGACAAAACCAATATCGAGAGCAAAGCACTTTGGGTAATCAGCACCGCTGGCTCAGCTGCAATGGGGGACGAACCCAAAACCTTTTCATGTAAATCTTGCCATAGCTGCCTCTAGAGGAGGCAAGACAAAGTGGGTCAAGTGGCTTTGGGTAACATACTACTTGCAACAATTCGAGGCAGTGTGGGGGCAAAGCTGAAACTGTGGGCCCAAACCCGCTGTTGCTGAGTTCATTCTCCCGAACCCTACTTCTGACACAGCATATACTACTGACACCTTTTTTCTGTTTCTACCTAGTTGCAAGATAATGTTCAACTGTCAGCTGAAGCATCAAAAAGGTTATATAATAAATGAGCTGGATGCAGCCCATGTTTGGTCTTGTCACTATCTTCTCTTTCACATGTATAGCAGTCTCACATGAGACTATCAAAAATTGCCAAGGCTGACTATATTTCAAGTCATCCCAAGCGGGGTATTGGGTTAAGTTTTCAACCAGCAATAATCACGCCTCAGATGGACTTCATAGGCTATGATATCGCCTCTGCGAAAGAATGATATATTACAGCTACTCAAACTGTTTACAGTGTTTTGCACAGCTTCTCCTTTAACGGTAATATTGTGTTTTAACATTGCAATGTCTAGCAGTTCGCCCCCTACCTACCACTTTGGTGGATTCTTGATGACATGTCATTCATGGCAAGGTGGGGTACTTATTCAATAGATGTTACCTTTTTCCAGTAGTAAAAAAAACAATATCGAGAGCAAAGCATTTTGGGTAATCTGCACCACTGGCTCAGCTGCAATGGGTCGCAAACCCAAAACCTTTTCAACTCAACCTTGCCACCGCTGCCTCTAGTGGAAGTGTATAACGTGGCTAAGGGTACCTTACTTCTTGCAAGAATTAGAGGCAGTGTGGGGGGCAAAACTGGAATTGTGGACCAATACCACCTGTTGCTGAACCTATTCTCCCCAAGACTACTTCTGACTATATTTCATGTCGTTCCAATGTAAAGTTTTGGGTTAAGTTGTCACCCAACAATAACCACTCCTCGGATGGACCTCATAGGCTATGATAATGCCACTGCGATAGAATATCAGAAATCTGCTATTCAAACTGCTTGCAGTATCTCGCACAGCTTCTCGGCAAACTGTATTATTTTTTGTTACATTGGTATGTCTAGCAGTTCGCCCCCTACCTAACACTGGTGGATTCTCGATTACATGTAATTAATGGCAAGGTGGGGTACTTGTTCAATAGATGTTCCCTTTTTTCCTGGACAAAACCAATATCGAGAGCAAAGCACTTTGGGTAATCAGCACCGCTGGCTCAGCTGCAATGGGGGACGAACCCAAAACCTTTTCATGTAAATCTTGCCATAGCTGCCTCTAGAGGAGGCAAGACAAAGTGGGTCAAGTGGCTTTGGGTAACATACTACTTGCAACAATTCGAGGCAGTGTGGGGGCAAAGCTGAAACTGTGGGCCCAAACCCGCTGTTGCTGAGTTCATTCTCCCAAACCCTACTTCTGACACAGCATATACTACTGACACCTTTTTTCTGTTTCTACCTAGTTGCAAGATAATGTTCAACTGTCAGCTGAAGCATCAAAAAGGTTATATAATAAATGAGCTGGATGCAGCCCATGTTTGGTCTTGTCACTATCTTCTCTTTCACATGTATAGCAGTCTCACATGAGACTATCAAAAATTGCCAAGGCTGACTATATTTCAAGTCATCCCAAGCGGGGTATTGGGTTAAGTTTTCAACCAGCAATAATCACGCCTCAGATGGACTTCATAGGCTATGATATCGCCTCTGCGAAAGAATGATATATTACAGCTACTCAAACTGTTTACAGTGTTTTGCACAGCTTCTCCTTTAACGGTAATATTGTGTTTTAACATTGCAATGTCTAGCAGTTCGCCCCCTACCTACCACTTTGGTGGATTCTTGATGACATGTCATTCATGGCAAGGTGGGGTACTTATTCAATAGATGTTACCTTTTTCCAGTAGTAAAAAAAACAATATCGAGAGCAAAGCATTTTGGGTAATCTGCACCACTGGCTCAGCTGCAATGGGTCGCAAACCCAAAACCTTTTCAACTCAACCTTGCCACCGCTGCCTCTAGTGGAAGTGTATAACGTGGCTAAGGGTACCTTACTTCTTGCAAGAATTAGAGGCAGTGTGGGGGGCAAAACTGGAATTGTGGACCAATACCACCTGTTGCTGAACCTATTCTCCCCAAGACTACTTCTGACTATATTTCATGTCGTTCCAATGTAAAGTTTTGGGTTAAGTTGTCACCCAACAATAACCACTCCTCGGATGGACCTCATAGGCTATGATAATGCCACTGCGATAGAATATCAGAAATCTGCTATTCAAACTGCTTGCAGTATCTCGCACAGCTTCTCGGCAAACTGTATTATTTTTTGTTACATTGGTATGTCTAGCAGTTCGCCCCCTACCTAACACTGGTGGATTCTCGATTACATGTAATTAATGGCAAGGTGGGGTACTTGTTCAATAGATGTTCCCTTTTTTCCTGGACAAAACCAATATCGAGAGCAAAGCACTTTGGGTAATCAGCACCGCTGGCTCAGCTGCAATGGGGGACGAACCCAAAACCTTTTCATGTAAATCTTGCCATAGCTGCCTCTAGAGGAGGCAAGACAAAGTGGGTCAAGTGGCTTTGGGTAACATACTACTTGCAACAATTCGAGGCAGTGTGGGGGCAAAGCTGAAACTGTGGGCCCAAACCCGCTGTTGCTGAGTTCATTCTCCCGAACCCTACTTCTGACACAGCATATACTACTGACACCTTTTTTCTGTTTCTACCTAGTTGCAAGATAATGTTCAACTGTCAGCTGAAGCATCAAAAAGGTTATATAATAAATGAGCTGGATGCAGCCCATGTTTGGTCTTGTCACTATCTTCTCTTTCACATGTATAGCAGTCTCACATGAGACTATCAAAAATTGCCAAGGCTGACTATATTTCAAGTCATCCCAAGCGGGGTATTGGGTTAAGTTTTCAACCAGCAATAATCACGCCTCAGATGGACTTCATAGGCTATGATATCGCCTCTGCGAAAGAATGATATATTACAGCTACTCAAACTGTTTACAGTGTTTTGCACAGCTTCTCCTTTAACGGTAATATTGTTTTTTAACATTGCAATGTCTAGCAGTTCGCCCCCTACCTACCACTTTGGTGGATTCTTGATGACATGTCATTCATGGCAAGGTGGGGTACTTATTCAATAGATGTTACCTTTTTCCAGTAGTAAAAAAAACAATATCGAGAGCAAAGCATTTTGGGTAATCTGCACCACTGGCTCAGCTGCAATGGGTCGCAAACCCAAAACCTTTTCAACTCAACCTTGCCACCGCTGCCTCTAGTGGAAGTGTATAACGTGGCTAAGGGTACCTTACTTCTTGCAAGAATTAGAGGCAGTGTGGGGGGCAAAACTGGAATTGTGGACCAATACCACCTGTTGCTGAACCTATTCTCCCCAAGACTACTTCTGACTATATTTCATGTCGTTCCAATGTAAAGTTTTGGGTTAAGTTGTCACCCAACAATAACCACTCCTCGGATGGACCTCATAGGCTATGATAATGCCACTGCGATAGAATATCAGAAATCTGCTATTCAAACTGCTTGCAGTATCTCGCACAGCTTCTCGGCAAACTGTATTATTTTTTGTTACATTGGTATGTCTAGCAGTTCGCCCCCTACCTAACACTGGTGGATTCTCGATTACATGTAATTAATGGCAAGGTGGGGTACTTGTTCAATAGATGTTCCCTTTTTTCCTGGACAAAACCAATATCGAGAGCAAAGCACTTTGGGTAATCAGCACCGCTGGCTCAGCTGCAATGGGGGACGAACCCAAAACCTTTTCATGTAAATCTTGCCATAGCTGCCTCTAGAGGAGGCAAGACAAAGTGGGTCAAGTGGCTTTGGGTAACATACTACTTGCAACAATTCGAGGCAGTGTGGGGGCAAAGCTGAAACTGTGGGCCCAAACCCGCTGTTGCTGAGTTCATTCTCCCGAACCCTACTTCTGACACAGCATATACTACTGACACCTTTTTTCTGTTTCTACCTAGTTGCAAGATAATGTTCAACTGTCAGCTGAAGCATCAAAAAGGTTATATAATAAATGAGCTGGATGCAGCCCATGTTTGGTCTTGTCACTATCTTCTCTTTCACATGTATAGCAGTCTCACATGAGACTATCAAAAATTGCCAAGGCTGACTATATTTCAAGTCATCCCAAGCGGGGTATTGGGTTAAGTTTTCAACCAGCAATAATCACGCCTCAGATGGACTTCATAGGCTATGATATCGCCTCTGCGAAAGAATGATATATTACAGCTACTCAAACTGTTTACAGTGTTTTGCACAGCTTCTCCTTTAACGGTAATATTGTGTTTTAACATTGCAATGTCTAGCAGTTCGCCCCCTACCTACCACTTTGGTGGATTCTTGATGACATGTCATTCATGGCAAGGTGGGGTACTTATTCAATAGATGTTACCTTTTTCCAGTAGTAAAAAAAACAATATCGAGAGCAAAGCATTTTGGGTAATCTGCACCACTGGCTCAGCTGCAATGGGTCGCAAACCCAAAACCTTTTCAACTCAACCTTGCCACCGCTGCCTCTAGTGGAAGTGTATAACGTGGCTAAGGGTACCTTACTTCTTGCAAGAATTAGAGGCAGTGTGGGGGGCAAAACTGGAATTGTGGACCAATACCACCTGTTGCTGAACCTATTCTCCCCAAGACTACTTCTGACTATATTTCATGTCGTTCCAATGTAAAGTTTTGGGTTAAGTTGTCACCCAACAATAACCACTCCTCGGATGGACCTCATAGGCTATGATAATGCCACTGCGATAGAATATCAGAAATCTGCTATTCAAACTGCTTGCAGTATCTCGCACAGCTTCTCGGCAAACTGTATTATTTTTTGTTACATTGGTATGTCTAGCAGTTCGCCCCCTACCTAACACTGGTGGATTCTCGATTACATGTAATTAATGGCAAGGTGGGGTACTTGTTCAATAGATGTTCCCTTTTTTCCTGGACAAAACCAATATCGAGAGCAAAGCACTTTGGGTAATCAGCACCGCTGGCTCAGCTGCAATGGGGGACGAACCCAAAACCTTTTCATGTAAATCTTGCCATAGCTGCCTCTAGAGGAGGCAAGACAAAGTGGGTCAAGTGGCTTTGGGTAACATACTACTTGCAACAATTCGAGGCAGTGTGGGGGCAAAGCTGAAACTGTGGGCCCAAACCCGCTGTTGCTGAGTTCATTCTCCCGAACCCTACTTCTGACACAGCATATACTACTGACACCTTTTTTCTGTTTCTACCTAGTTGCAAGATAATGTTCAACTGTCAGCTGAAGCATCAAAAAGGTTATATAATAAATGAGCTGGATGCAGCCCATGTTTGGTCTTGTCACTATCTTCTCTTTCACATGTATAGCAGTCTCACATGAGACTATCAAAAATTGCCAAGGCTGACTATATTTCAAGTCATCCCAAGCGGGGTATTGGGTTAAGTTTTCAACCAGCAATAATCACGCCTCAGATGGACTTCATAGGCTATGATATCGCCTCTGCGAAAGAATGATATATTACAGCTACTCAAACTGTTTACAGTGTTTTGCACAGCTTCTCCTTTAACGGTAATATTGTGTTTTAACATTGCAATGTCTAGCAGTTCGCCCCCTACCTACCACTTTGGTGGATTCTTGATGACATGTCATTCATGGCAAGGTGGGGTACTTATTCAATAGATGTTACCTTTTTCCAGTAGTAAAAAAAACAATATCGAGAGCAAAGCATTTTGGGTAATCTGCACCACTGGCTCAGCTGCAATGGGTCGCAAACCCAAAACCTTTTCAACTCAACCTTGCCACCGCTGCCTCTAGTGGAAGTGTATAACGTGGCTAAGGGTACCTTACTTCTTGCAAGAATTAGAGGCAGTGTGGGGGGCAAAACTGGAATTGTGGACCAATACCACCTGTTGCTGAACCTATTCTCCCCAAGACTACTTCTGACTATATTTCATGTCGTTCCAATGTAAAGTTTTGGGTTAAGTTGTCACCCAACAATAACCACTCCTCGGATGGACCTCATAGGCTATGATAATGCCACTGCGATAGAATATCAGAAATCTGCTATTCAAACTGCTTGCAGTATCTCGCACAGCTTCTCGGCAAACTGTATTATTTTTTGTTACATTGGTATGTCTAGCAGTTCGCCCCCTACCTAACACTGGTGGATTCTCGATTACATGTAATTAATGGCAAGGTGGGGTACTTGTTCAATAGATGTTCCCTTTTTTCCTGGACAAAACCAATATCGAGAGCAAAGCACTTTGGGTAATCAGCACCGCTGGCTCAGCTGCAATGGGGGACGAACCCAAAACGTTTTCATGTAAATCTTGCCATAGCTGCCTCTAGAGGAGGCAAGACAAAGTGGGTCAAGTGGCTTTGGGTAACATACTACTTGCAACAATTCGAGGCAGTGTGGGGGCAAAGCTGAAACTGTGGGCCCAAACCCGCTGTTGCTGAGTTCATTCTCCCGAACCCTACTTCTGACACAGCATATACTACTGACACCTTTTTTCTGTTTCTACCTAGTTGCAAGATAATGTTCAACTGTCAGCTGAAGCATCAAAAAGGTTATATAATAAATGAGCTGGATGCAGCCCATGTTTGGTCTTGTCACTATCTTCTCTTTCACATGTATAGCAGTCTCACATGAGACTATCAAAAATTGCCAAGGCTGACTATATTTCAAGTCATCCCAAGCGGGGTATTGGGTTAAGTTTTCAACCAGCAATAATCACGCCTCAGATGGACTTCATAGGCTATGATATCGCCTCTGCGAAAGAATGATATATTACAGCTACTCAAACTGTTTACAGTGTTTTGCACAGCTTCTCCTTTAACGGTAATATTGTGTTTTAACATTGCAATGTCTAGCAGTTCGCCCCCTACCTACCACTTTGGTGGATTCTTGATGACATGTCATTCATGGCAAGGTGGGGTACTTATTCAATAGATGTTACCTTTTTCCAGTAGTAAAAAAAACAATATCGAGAGCAAAGCATTTTGGGTAATCTGCACCACTGGCTCAGCTGCAATGGGTCGCAAACCCAAAACCTTTTCAACTCAACCTTGCCACCGCTGCCTCTAGTGGAAGTGTATAACGTGGCTAAGGGTACCTTACTTCTTGCAAGAATTAGAGGCAGTGTGGGGGGCAAAACTGGAATTGTGGACCAATACCACCTGTTGCTGAACCTATTCTCCCCAAGACTACTTCTGACTATATTTCATGTCGTTCCAATGTAAAGTTTTGGGTTAAGTTGTCACCCAACAATAACCACTCCTCGGATGGACCTCATAGGCTATGATAATGCCACTGCGATAGAATATCAGAAATCTGCTATTCAAACTGCTTGCAGTATCTCGCACAGCTTCTCGGCAAACTGTATTATTTTTTGTTACATTGGTATGTCTAGCAGTTCGCCCCCTACCTAACACTGGTGGATTCTCGATTACATGTAATTAATGGCAAGGTGGGGTACTTGTTCAATAGATGTTCCCTTTTTTCCTGGACAAAACCAATATCGAGAGCAAAGCACTTTGGGTAATCAGCACCGCTGGCTCAGCTGCAATGGGGGACGAACCCAAAACCTTTTCATGTAAATCTTGCCATAGCTGCCTCTAGAGGAGGCAAGACAAAGTGGGTCAAGTGGCTTTGGGTAACATACTACTTGCAACAATTCGAGGCAGTGTGGGGGCAAAGCTGAAACTGTGGGCCCAAACCCGCTGTTGCTGAGTTCATTCTCCCGAACCCTACTTCTGACACAGCATATACTACTGACACCTTTTTTCTGTTTCTACCTAGTTGCAAGATAATGTTCAACTGTCAGCTGAAGCATCAAAAATGTTATATAATAAATGAGCTGGATGCAGCCCATGTTTGGTGTTGTCACTATCTTCTCTTTCACATGTATAGCAGTCTCACATGAGACTATCAAAAATTGCCAAGGCTGACTATATTTCAAGTCATCCCAAGCGGGTATTGGGTTAAGTTTTCAACCAGCAATAATCACGCCTCAGATGGACTTCATAGGCTATGATATCGCCTCTGCGAAAGAATGATATATTACAGCTACTCAAACTGTTTACAGTGTTTTGCACAGCTTCTCCTTTAACGGTAATATTGTGTTTTAACATTGCAATGTCTAGCAGTTCGCCCCCTACCTACCACTTTGGTGGATTCTTGATGACATGTCATTCATGGCAAGGTGGGGTACTTATTCAATAGATGTTACCTTTTTCCAGTAGTAAAAAAAACAATATCGAGAGCAAAGCATTTTGGGTAATCTGCACCACTGGCTCAGCTGCAATGGGTCGCAAACCCAAAACCTTTTCAACTCAACCTTGCCACCGCTGCCTCTAGTGGAAGTGTATAACGTGGCTAAGGGTACCTTACTTCTTGCAAGAATTAGAGGCAGTGTGGGGGGCAAAACTGGAATTGTGGACCAATACCACCTGTTGCTGAACCTATTCTCCCCAAGACTACTTCTGACTATATTTCATGTCGTTCCAATGTAAAGTTTTGGGTTAAGTTGTCACCCAACAATAACCACTCCTCGGATGGACCTCATAGGCTATGATAATGCCACTGCGATAGAATATCAGAAATCTGCTATTCAAACTGCTTGCAGTATCTCGCACAGCTTCTCGGCAAACTGTATTATTTTTTGTTACATTGGTATGTCTAGCAGTTCGCCCCCTACCTAACACTGGTGGATTCTCGATTACATGTAATTAATGGCAAGGTGGGGTACTTGTTCAATAGATGTTCCCTTTTTTCCTGGACAAAACCAATATCGAGAGCAAAGCACTTTGGGTAATCAGCACCGCTGGCTCAGCTGCAATGGGGGACGAACCCAAAACCTTTTCATGTAAATCTTGCCATAGCTGCCTCTAGAGGAGGCAAGACAAAGTGGGTCAAGTGGCTTTGGGTAACATACTACTTGCAACAATTCGAGGCAGTGTGGGGGCAAAGCTGAAACTGTGGGCCCAAACCCGCTGTTGCTGAGTTCATTCTCCCGAACCCTACTTCTGACACAGCATATACTACTGACACCTTTTTTCTGTTTCTACCTAGTTGCAAGATAATGTTCAACTGTCAGCTGAAGCATCAAAAAGGTTATATAATAAATGAGCGGGATGCAGCCCATGTTTGGTCTTGTCACTATCTTCTCTTTCACATGTATAGCAGTCTCACATGAGACTATCAAAAATTGCCAAGGCTGACTATATTTCAAGTCATCCCAAGCGGGGTATTGGGTTAAGTTTTCAACCAGCAATAATCACGCCTCAGATGGACTTCATAGGCTATGATATCGCCTCTGCGAAAGAATGATATATTACAGCTACTCAAACTGTTTACAGTGTTTTGCACAGCTTCTCCTTTAACGGTAACATTGTGTTTTAACATTGCAATGTCTAGCAGTTCGCCCCCTACCTACCACTTTGGTGGATTCTTGATGACATGTCATTCATGGCAAGGTGGGGTACTTATTCAATAGATGTTACCTTTTTCCAGTAGTAAAAAAAACAATATCGAGAGCAAAGCATTTTGGGTAATCTGCACCACTGGCTCAGCTGCAATGGGTCGCAAACCCAAAACCTTTTCAACTCAACCTTGCCACCGCTGCCTCTAGTGGAAGTGTATAACGTGGCTAAGGGTACCTTACTTCTTGCAAGAATTAGAGGCAGTGTGGGGGGCAAAACTGGAATTGTGGACCAATACCACCTGTTGCTGAACCTATTCTCCCCAAGACTACTTCTGACTATATTTCATGTCGTTCCAATGTAAAGTTTTGGGTTAAGTTGTCACCCAACAATAACCACTCCTCGGATGGACCTCATAGGCTATGATAATGCCACTGCGATAGAATATCAGAAATCTGCTATTCAAACTGCTTGCAGTATCTCGCACAGCTTCTCGGCAAACTGTATTATTTTTTGTTACATTGGTATGTCTAGCAGTTCGCCCCCTACCTAACACTGGTGGATTCTCGATTACATGTAATTAATGGCAAGGTGGGGTACTTGTTCAATAGATGTTCCCTTTTTTCCTGGACAAAACCAATATCGAGAGCAAAGCACTTTGGGTAATCAGCACCGCTGGCTCAGCTGCAATGGGGGACGAACCCAAAACGTTTTCATGTAAATCTTGCCATAGCTGCCTCTAGAGGAGGCAAGACAAAGTGGGTCAAGTGGCTTTGGGTAACATACTACTTGCAACAATTCGAGGCAGTGTGGGGGCAAAGCTGAAACTGTGGGCCCAAACCCGCTGTTGCTGAGTTCATTCTCCCGAACCCTACTTCTGACACAGCATATACTACTGACACCTTTTTTCTGTTTCTACCTAGTTGCAAGATAATGTTCAACTGTCAGCTGAAGCATCAAAAAGGTTATATAATAAATGAGCTGGATGCAGCCCATGTTTGGTCTTGTCACTATCTTCTCTTTCACATGTATAGCAGTCTCACATGAGACTATCAAAAATTGCCAAGGCTGACTATATTTCAAGTCATCCCAAGCGGGGTATTGGGTTAAGTTTTCAACCAGCAATAATCACGCCTCAGATGGACTTCATAGGCTATGATATCGCCTCTGCGAAAGAATGATATATTACAGCTACTCAAACTGTTTACAGTGTTTTGCACAGCTTCTCCTTTAACGGTAATATTGTGTTTTAACATTGCAATGTCTAGCAGTTCGCCCCCTACCTACCACTTTGGTGGATTCTTGATGACATGTCATTCATGGCAAGGTGGGGTACTTATTCAATAGATGTTACCTTTTTCCAGTAGTAAAAAAAACAATATCGAGAGCAAAGCATTTTGGGTAATCTGCACCACTGGCTCAGCTGCAATGGGTCGCAAACCCAAAACCTTTTCAACTCAACCTTGCCACCGCTGCCTCTAGTGGAAGTGTATAACGTGGCTAAGGGTACCTTACTTCTTGCAAGAATTAGAGGCAGTGTGGGGGGCAAAACTGGAATTGTGGACCAATACCACCTGTTGCTGAACCTATTCTCCCCAAGACTACTTCTGACTATATTTCATGTCGTTCCAATGTAAAGTTTTGGGTTAAGTTGTCACCCAACAATAACCACTCCTCGGATGGACCTCATAGGCTATGATAATGCCACTGCGATAGAATATCAGAAATCTGCTATTCAAACTGCTTGCAGTATCTCGCACAGCTTCTCGGCAAACTGTATTATTTTTTGTTACATTGGTATGTCTAGCAGTTCGCCCCCTACCTAACACTGGTGGATTCTCGATTACATGTAATTAATGGCAAGGTGGGGTACTTGTTCAATAGATGTTCCCTTTTTTCCTGGACAAAACCAATATCGAGAGCAAAGCACTTTGGGTAATCAGCACCGCTGGCTCAGCTGCAATGGGGGACGAACCCAAAACCTTTTCATGTAAATCTTGCCATAGCTGCCTCTAGAGGAGGCAAGACAAAGTGGGTCAAGTGGCTTTGGGTAACATACTACTTGCAACAATTCGAGGCAGTGTGGGGGCAAAGCTGAAACTGTGGGCCCAAACCCGCTGTTGCTGAGTTCATTCTCCCGAACCCTACTTCTGACACAGCATATACTACTGACACCTTTTTTCTGTTTCTACCTAGTTGCAAGATAATGTTCAACTGTCAGCTGAAGCATCAAAAAGGTTATATAATAAATGAGCTGGATGCAGCCCATGTTTGGTGTTGTCACTATCTTCTCTTTCACATGTATAGCAGTCTCACATGAGACTATCAAAAATTGCCAAGGCTGACTATATTTCAAGTCATCCCAAGCGGGGTATTGGGTTAAGTTTTCAACCAGCAATAATCACACCTCAGATGGACTTCATAGGCTATGATATCGCCTCTGCGAAAGAATGATATATTACAGCTACTCAAACTGTTTACAGTGTTTTGCACAGCTTCTCCTTTAACGGTAATATTGTGTTTTAACATTGCAATGTCTAGCAGTTCGCCCCCTACCTACCACTTTGGTGGATTCTTGATGACATGTCATTCATGGCAAGGTGGGGTACTTATTCAATAGATGTTATCTTTTTCCAGTAGTAAAAAAAACAATATCGAGAGCAAAGCATTTTGGGTAATCTGCACCACTGGCTCAGCTGCAATGGGTCGCAAACCCAAAACCTTTTCAACTCAACCTTGCCACCGCTGCCTCTAGTGGAAGTGTATAACGTGGCTAAGGGTACCTTACTTCTTGCAAGAATTAGAGGCAGTGTGGGGGGCAAAACTGGAATTGTGGACCAATACCACCTGTTGCTGAACCTATTCTCCCCAAGACTACTTCTGACTATATTTCATGTCGTTCCAATGTAAAGTTTTGGGTTAAGTTGTCACCCAACAATAACCACTCCTCGGATGGACCTCATAGGCTATGATAATGCCACTGCGATAGAATATCAGAAATCTGCTATTCAAACTGCTTGCAGTATCTCGCACAGCTTCTCGGCAAACTGTATTATTTTTTGTTACATTGGTATGTCTAGCAGTTCGCCCCCTACCTAACACTGGTGGATTCTCGATTACATGTAATTAATGGCAAGGTGGGGTACTTGTTCAATAGATGTTCCCTTTTTTCCTGGACAAAACCAATATCGAGAGCAAAGCACTTTGGGTAATCAGCACCGCTGGCTCAGCTGCAATGGGGGACGAACCCAAAACCTTTTCATGTAAATCTTGCCATAGCTGCCTCTAGAGGAGGCAAGACAAAGTGGGTCAAGTGGCTTTGGGTAACATACTACTTGCAACAATTCGAGGCAGTGTGGGGGCAAAGCTGAAACTGTGGGCCCAAACCCGCTGTTGCTGAGTTCATTCTCCCGAACCCTACTTCTGACACAGCATATACTACTGACACCTTTTTTCTGTTTCTACCTAGTTGCAAGATAATGTTCAACTGTCAGCTGAAGCATCAAAAAGGTTATATAATAAATGAGCTGGATGCAGCCCATGTTTGGTCTTGTCACTATCTTCTCTTTCACATGTATAGCAGTCTCACATGAGACTATCAAAAATTGCCAAGGCTGACTATATTTCAAGTCATCCCAAGCGGGGTATTGGGTTAAGTTTTCAACCAGCAATAATCACGCCTCAGATGGACTTCATAGGCTATGATATCGCCTCTGCGAAAGAATGATATATTACAGCTACTCAAACTGTTTACAGTGTTTTGCACAGCTTCTCCTTTAACGGTAATATTGTGTTTTAACATTGCAATGTCTAGCAGTTCGCCCCCTACCTACCACTTTGGTGGATTCTTGATGACATGTCATTCATGGCAAGGTGGGGTACTTATTCAATAGATGTTACCTTTTTCCAGTAGTAAAAAAAACAATATCGAGAGCAAAGCATTTTGGGTAATCTGCACCACTGGCTCAGCTGCAATGGGTCGCAAACCCAAAACCTTTTCAACTCAACCTTGCCACCGCTGCCTCTAGTGGAAGTGTATAACGTGGCTAAGGGTACCTTACTTCTTGCAAGAATTAGAGGCAGTGTGGGGGGCAAAACTGGAATTGTGGACCAATACCACCTGTTGCTGAACCTATTCTCCCCAAGACTACTTCTGACTATATTTCATGTCGTTCCAATGTAAAGTTTTGGGTTAAGTTGTCACCCAACAATAACCACTCCTCGGATGGACCTCATAGGCTATGATAATGCCACTGCGATAGAATATCAGAAATCTGCTATTCAAACTGCTTGCAGTATCTCGCACAGCTTCTCGGCAAACTGTATTATTTTTTGTTACATTGGTATGTCTAGCAGTTCGCCCCCTACCTAACACTGGTGGATTCTCGATTACATGTAATTAATGGCAAGGTGGGGTACTTGTTCAATAGATGTTCCCTTTTTTCCTGGACAAAACCAATATCGAGAGCAAAGCACTTTGGGTAATCAGCACCGCTGGCTCAGCTGCAATGGGGGACGAACCCAAAACCTTTTCATGTAAATCTTGCCATAGCTGCCTCTAGAGGAGGCAAGACAAAGTGGGTCAAGTGGCTTTGGGTAACATACTACTTGCAACAATTCGAGGCAGTGTGGGGGCAAAGCTGAAACTGTGGGCCCAAACCCGCTGTTGCTGAGTTCATTCTCCCGAACCCTACTTCTGACACAGCATATACTACTGACACCTTTTTTCTGTTTCTACCTAGTTGCAAGATAATGTTCAACTGTCAGCTGAAGCATCAAAAAGGTTATATAGTAAATGAGCTGGATGCAGCCCATGTTTGGTCTTGTCACTATCTTCTCTTTCACATGTATAGCAGTCTCACATGAGACTATCAAAAATTGCCAAGGCTGACTATATTTCAAGTCATCCCAAGCGGGGTATTGGGTTAAGTTTTCAACCAGCAATAATCACGCCTCAGATGGACTTCATAGGCTATGATATCGCCTCTGCGAAAGAATGATATATTACAGCTACTCAAACTGTTTACAGTGTTTTGCACAGCTTCTCCTTTAACGGTAATATTGTGTTTTAACATTGCAATGTCTAGCAGTTCGCCCCCTACCTACCACTTTGGTGGATTCTTGATGATATGTCATTCATGGCAAGGTGGGGTACTTATTCAATAGATGTTACCTTTTTCCAGTAGTAAAAAAAACAATATCGAGAGCAAAGCATTTTGGGTAATCTGCACCACTGGCTCAGCTGCAATGGGTCGCAAACCCAAAACCTTTTCAACTCAACCTTGCCACCGCTGCCTCTAGTGGAAGTGTATAACGTGGCTAAGGGTACCTTACTTCTTGCAAGAATTAGAGGCAGTGTGGGGGGCAAAACTGGAATTGTGGACCAATACCACCTGTTGCTGAACCTATTCTCCCCAAGACTACTTCTGACTATATTTCATGTCGTTCCAATGTAAAGTTTTGGGTTAAGTTGTCACCCAACAATAACCACTCCTCGGATGGACCTCATAGGCTATGATAATGCCACTGCGATAGAATATCAGAAATCTGCTATTCAAACTGCTTGCAGTATCTCGCACAGCTTCTCGGCAAACTGTATTATTTTTTGTTACATTGGTATGTCTAGCAGTTCGCCCCCTACCTAACACTGGTGGATTCTCGATTACATGTAATTAATGGCAAGGTGGGGTACTTGTTCAATAGATGTTCCCTTTTTTCCTGGACAAAACCAATATCGAGAGCAAAGCACTTTGGGTAATCAGCACCGCTGGCTCAGCTGCAATGGGGGACGAACCCAAAACCTTTTCATGTAAATCTTGCCATAGCTGCCTCTAGAGGAGGCAAGACAAAGTGGGTCAAGTGGCTTTGGGTAACATACTACTTGCAACAATTCGAGGCAGTGTGGGGGCAAAGCTGAAACTGTGGGCCCAAACCCGCTGTTGCTGAGTTCATTCTCCCGAACCCTACTTCTGACACAGCATATACTACTGACACCTTTTTTCTGTTTCTACCTAGTTGCAAGATAATGTTCAACTGTCAGCTGAAGCATCAAAAAGGTTATATAATAAATGAGCTGGATGCAGCCCATGTTTGGTCTTGTCACTATCTTCTCTTTCACATGTATAGCAGTCTCACATGAGACTATCAAAAATTGCCAAGGCTGACTATATTTCAAGTCATCCCAAGCGGGGTATTGGGTTAAGTTTTCAACCAGCAATAATCACGCCTCAGATGGACTTCATAGGCTATGATATCGCCTCTGCGAAAGAATGATATATTACAGCTACTCAAACTGTTTACAGTGTTTTGCACAGCTTCTCCTTTAACGGTAATATTGTGTTTTAACATTGCAATGTCTAGCAGTTCGCCCCCTACCTACCACTTTGGTGGATTCTTGATGACATGTCATTCATGGCAAGGTGGGGTACTTATTCAATAGATGTTACCTTTTTCCAGTAGTAAAAAAAACAATATCGAGAGCAAAGCATTTTGGGTAATCTGCACCACTGGCTCAGCTGCAATGGGTCGCAAACCCAAAACCTTTTCAACTCAACCTTGCCACCGCTGCCTCTAGTGGAAGTGTATAACGTGGCTAAGGGTACCTTACTTCTTGCAAGAATTAGAGGCAGTGTGGGGGGCAAAACTGGAATTGTGGACCAATACCACCTGTTGCTGAACCTATTCTCCCCAAGACTACTTCTGACTATATTTCATGTCGTTCCAATGTAAAGTTTTGGGTTAAGTTGTCACCCAACAATAACCACTCCTCGGATGGACCTCATAGGCTATGATAATGCCACTGCGATAGAATATCAGAAATCTGCTATTCAAACTGCTTGCAGTATCTCGCACAGCTTCTCGGCAAACTGTATTATTTTTTGTTACATTGGTATGTCTAGCAGTTCGCCCCCTACCTAACACTGGTGGATTCTCGATTACATGTAATTAATGGCAAGGTGGGGTACTTGTTCAATAGATGTTCCCTTTTTTCCTGGACAAAACCAATATCGAGAGCAAAGCACTTTGGGTAATCAGCACCGCTGGCTCAGCTGCAATGGGGGACGAACCCAAAACGTTTTCATGTAAATCTTGCCATAGCTGCCTCTAGAGGAGGCAAGACAAAGTGGGTCAAGTGGCTTTGGGTAACATACTACTTGCAACAATTCGAGGCAGTGTGGGGGCAAAGCTGAAACTGTGGGCCCAAACCCGCTGTTGCTGAGTTCATTCTCCCGAACCCTACTTCTGACACAGCATATACTACTGACACCTTTTTTCTGTTTCTACCTAGTTGCAAGATAATGTTCAACTGTCAGCTGAAGCATCAAAAAGGTTATATAATAAATGAGCTGGATGCAGCCCATGTTTGGTCTTGTCACTATCTTCTCTTTCACATGTATAGCAGTCTCACATGAGACTATCAAAAATTGCCAAGGCTGACTATATTTCAAGTCATCCCAAGCGGGGTATTGGGTTAAGTTTTCAACCAGCAATAATCACGCCTCAGATGGACTTCATAGGCTATGATATCGCCTCTGCGAAAGAATGATATATTACAGCTACTCAAACTGTTTACAGTGTTTTGCACAGCTTCTCCTTTAACGGTAATATTGTGTTTTAACATTGCAATGTCTAGCAGTTCGCCCCCTACCTACCACTTTGGTGGATTCTTGATGACATGTCATTCATGGCAAGGTGGGGTACTTATTCAATAGATGTTACCTTTTTCCAGTAGTAAAAAAAACAATATCGAGAGCAAAGCATTTTGGGTAATCTGCACCACTGGCTCAGCTGCAATGGGTCGCAAACCCAAAACCTTTTCAACTCAACCTTGCCACCGCTGCCTCTAGTGGAAGTGTATAACGTGGCTAAGGGTACCTTACTTCTTGCAAGAATTAGAGGCAGTGTGGGGGGCAAAACTGGAATTGTGGACCAATACCACCTGTTGCTGAACCTATTCTCCCCAAGACTACTTCTGACTATATTTCATGTCGTTCCAATGTAAAGTTTTGGGTTAAGTTGTCACCCAACAATAACCACTCCTCGGATGGACCTCATAGGCTATGATAATGCCACTGCGATAGAATATCAGAAATCTGCTATTCAAACTGCTTGCAGTATCTCGCACAGCTTCTCGGCAAACTGTATTATTTTTTGTTACATTGGTATGTCTAGCAGTTCGCCCCCTACCTAACACTGGTGGATTCTCGATTACATGTAATTAATGGCAAGGTGGGGTACTTGTTCAATAGATGTTCCCTTTTTTCCTGGACAAAACCAATATCGAGAGCAAAGCACTTTGGGTAATCAGCACCGCTGGCTCAGCTGCAATGGGGGACGAACCCAAAACGTTTTCATGTAAATCTTGCCATAGCTGCCTCTAGAGGAGGCAAGACAAAGTGGGTCAAGTGGCTTTGGGTAACATACTACTTGCAACAATTCGAGGCAGTGTGGGGGCAAAGCTGAAACTGTGGGCCCAAACCCGCTGTTGCTGAGTTCATTCTCCCGAACCCTACTTCTGACACAGCATATACTACTGACACCTTTTTTCTGTTTCTACCTAGTTGCAAGATAATGTTCAACTGTCAGCTGAAGCATCAAAAAGGTTATATAATAAATGAGCTGGATGCAGCCCATGTTTGGTCTTGTCACTATCTTCTCTTTCACATGTATAGCAGTCTCACATGAGACTATCAAAAATTGCCAAGGCTGACTATATTTCAAGTCATCCCAAGCGGGGTATTGGGTTAAGTTTTCAACCAGCAATAATCACGCCTCAGATGGACTTCATAGGCTATGATATCGCCTCTGCGAAAGAATGATATATTACAGCTACTCAAACTGTTTACAGTGTTTTGCACAGCTTCTCCTTTAACGGTAATATTGTGTTTTAACATTGCAATGTCTAGCAGTTCGCCCCCTACCTACCACTTTGGTGGATTCTTGATGACATGTCATTCATGGCAAGGTGGGGTACTTATTCAATAGATGTTACCTTTTTCCAGTAGTAAAAAAAACAATATCGAGAGCAAAGCATTTTGGGTAATCTGCACCACTGGCTCAGCTGCAATGGGTCGCAAACCCAAAACCTTTTCAACTCAACCTTGCCACCGCTGCCTCTAGTGGAAGTGTATAACGTGGCTAAGGGTACCTTACTTCTTGCAAGAATTAGAGGCAGTGTGGGGGGCAAAACTGGAATTGTGGACCAATACCACCTGTTGCTGAACCTATTCTCCCCAAGACTACTTCTGACTATATTTCATGTCGTTCCAATGTAAAGTTTTGGGTTAAGTTGTCACCCAACAATAACCACTCCTCGGATGGACCTCATAGGCTATGATAATGCCACTGCGATAGAATATCAGAAATCTGCTATTCAAACTGCTTGCAGTATCTCGCACAGCTTCTCGGCAAACTGTATTATTTTTTGTTACATTGGTATGTCTAGCAGTTCGCCCCCTACCTAACACTGGTGGATTCTCGATTACATGTAATTAATGGCAAGGTGGGGTACTTGTTCAATAGATGTTCCCTTTTTTCCTGGACAAAACCAATATCGAGAGCAAAGCACTTTGGGTAATCAGCACCGCTGGCTCAGCTGCAATGGGGGACGAACCCAAAACCTTTTCATGTAAATCTTGCCATAGCTGCCTCTAGAGGAGGCAAGACAAAGTGGGTCAAGTGGCTTTGGGTAACATACTACTTGCAACAATTCGAGGCAGTGTGGGGGCAAAGCTGAAACTGTGGGCCCAAACCCGCTGTTGCTGAGTTCATTCTCCCGAACCCTACTTCTGACACAGCATATACTACTGACACCTTTTTTCTGTTTCTACCTAGTTGCAAGATAATGTTCAACTGTCAGCTGAAGCATCAAAAAGGTTATATAATAAATGAGCTGGATGCAGCCCATGTTTGGTCTTGTCACTATCTTCTCTTTCACATGTATAGCAGTCTCACATGAGACTATCAAAAATTGCCAAGGCTGACTATATTTCAAGTCATCCCAAGCGGGGTATTGGGTTAAGTTTTCAACCAGCAATAATCACGCCTCAGATGGACTTCATAGGCTATGATATCGCCTCTGCGAAAGAATGATATATTACAGCTACTCAAACTGTTTACAGTGTTTTGCACAGCTTCTCCTTTAACGGTAATATTGTGTTTTAACATTGCAATGTCTAGCAGTTCGCCCCCTACCTACCACTTTGGTGGATTCTTGATGACATGTCATTCATGGCAAGGTGGGGTACTTATTCAATAGATGTTACCTTTTTCCAGTAGTAAAAAAAACAATATCGAGAGCAAAGCATTTTGGGTAATCTGCACCACTGGCTCAGCTGCAATGGGTCGCAAACCCAAAACCTTTTCAACTCAACCTTGCCACCGCTGCCTCTAGTGGAAGTGTATAACGTGGCTAAGGGTACCTTACTTCTTGCAAGAATTAGAGGCAGTGTGGGGGGCAAAACTGGAATTGTGGACCAATACCACCTGTTGCTGAACCTATTCTCCCCAAGACTACTTCTGACTATATTTCATGTCGTTCCAATGTAAAGTTTTGGGTTAAGTTGTCACCCAACAATAACCACTCCTCGGATGGACCTCATAGGCTATGATAATGCCACTGCGATAGAATATCAGAAATCTGCTATTCAAACTGCTTGCAGTATCTCGCACAGCTTCTCGGCAAACTGTATTATTTTTTGTTACATTGGTATGTCTAGCAGTTCGCCCCCTACCTAACACTGGTGGATTCTCGATTACATGTAATTAATGGCAAGGTGGGGTACTTGTTCAATAGATGTTCCCTTTTTTCCTGGACAAAACCAATATCGAGAGCAAAGCACTTTGGGTAATCAGCACCGCTGGCTCAGCTGCAATGGGGGACGAACCCAAAACGTTTTCATGTAAATCTTGCCATAGCTGCCTCTAGAGGAGGCAAGACAAAGTGGGTCAAGTGGCTTTGGGTAACATACTACTTGCAACAATTCGAGGCAGTGTGGGGGCAAAGCTGAAACTGTGGGCCCAAACCCGCTGTTGCTGAGTTCATTCTCCCGAACCCTACTTCTGACACAGCATATACTACTGACACCTTTTTTCTGTTTCTACCTAGTTGCAAGATAATGTTCAACTGTCAGCTGAAGCATCAAAAAGGTTATATAATAAATGAGCTGGATGCAGCCCATGTTTGGTCTTGTCACTATCTTCTCTTTCACATGTATAGCAGTCTCACATGAGACTATCAAAAATTGCCAAGGCTGACTATATTTCAAGTCATCCCAAGCGGGGTATTGGGTTAAGTTTTCAACCAGCAATAATCACGCCTCAGATGGACTTCATAGGCTATGATATCGCCTCTGCGAAAGAATGATATATTACAGCTACTCAAACTGTTTACAGTGTTTTGCACAGCTTCTCCTTTAACGGTAATATTGTGTTTTAACATTGCAATGTCTAGCAGTTCGCCCCCTACCTACCACTTTGGTGGATTCTTGATGACATGTCATTCATGGCAAGGTGGGGTACTTATTCAATAGATGTTACCTTTTTCCAGTAGTAAAAAAAACAATATCGAGAGCAAAGCATTTTGGGTAATCTGCACCACTGGCTCAGCTGCAATGGGTCGCAAACCCAAAACCTTTTCAACTCAACCTTGCCACCGCTGCCTCTAGTGGAAGTGTATAACGTGGCTAAGGGTACCTTACTTCTTGCAAGAATTAGAGGCAGTGTGGGGGGCAAAACTGGAATTGTGGACCAATACCACCTGTTGCTGAACCTATTCTCCCCAAGACTACTTCTGACTATATTTCATGTCGTTCCAATGTAAAGTTTTGGGTTAAGTTGTCACCCAACAATAACCACTCCTCGGATGGACCTCATAGGCTATGATAATGCCACTGCGATAGAATATCAGAAATCTGCTATTCAAACTGCTTGCAGTATCTCGCACAGCTTCTCGGCAAACTGTATTATTTTTTGTTACATTGGTATGTCTAGCAGTTCGCCCCCTACCTAACACTGGTGGATTCTCGATTACATGTAATTAATGGCAAGGTGGGGTACTTGTTCAATAGATGTTCCCTTTTTTCCTGGACAAAACCAATATCGAGAGCAAAGCACTTTGGGTAATCAGCACCGCTGGCTCAGCTGCAATGGGGGACGAACCCAAAACCTTTTCATGTAAATCTTGCCATAGCTGCCTCTAGAGGAGGCAAGACAAAGTGGGTCAAGTGGCTTTGGGTAACATACTACTTGCAACAATTCGAGGCAGTGTGGGGGCAAAGCTGAAACTGTGGGCCCAAACCCGCTGTTGCTGAGTTCATTCTCCCGAACCCTACTTCTGACACAGCATATACTACTGACACCTTTTTTCTGTTTCTACCTAGTTGCAAGATAATGTTCAACTGTCAGCTGAAGCATCAAAAAGGTTATATAATAAATGAGCTGGATGCAGCCCATGTTTGGTCTTGTCACTATCTTCTCTTTCACATGTATAGCAGTCTCACATGAGACTATCAAAAATTGCCAAGGCTGACTATATTTCAAGTCATCCCAAGCGGGGTATTGGGTTAAGTTTTCAACCAGCAATAATCACGCCTCAGATGGACTTCATAGGCTATGATATCGCCTCTGCGAAAGAATGATATATTACAGCTACTCAAACTGTTTACAGTGTTTTGCACAGCTTCTCCTTTAACGGTAATATTGTGTTTTAACATTGCAATGTCTAGCAGTTCGCCCCCTACCTACCACTTTGGTGGATTCTTGATGACATGTCATTCATGGCAAGGTGGGGTACTTATTCAATAGATGTTACCTTTTTCCAGTAGTAAAAAAAACAATATCGAGAGCAAAGCATTTTGGGTAATCTGCACCACTGGCTCAGCTGCAATGGGTCGCAAACCCAAAACCTTTTCAACTCAACCTTGCCACCGCTGCCTCTAGTGGAAGTGTATAACGTGGCTAAGGGTACCTTACTTCTTGCAAGAATTAGAGGCAGTGTGGGGGGCAAAACTGGAATTGTGGACCAATACCACCTGTTGCTGAACCTATTCTCCCCAAGACTACTTCTGACTATATTTCATGTCGTTCCAATGTAAAGTTTTGGGTTAAGTTGTCACCCAACAATAACCACTCCTCGGATGGACCTCATAGGCTATGATAATGCCACTGCGATAGAATATCAGAAATCTGCTATTCAAACTGCTTGCAGTATCTCGCACAGCTTCTCGGCAAACTGTATTATTTTTTGTTACATTGGTATGTCTAGCAGTTCGCCCCCTACCTAACACTGGTGGATTCTCGATTACATGTAATTAATGGCAAGGTGGGGTATTTGTTCAATAGATGTTCCCTTTTTTCCTGGACAAAACCAATATCGAGAGCAAAGCACTTTGGGTAATCAGCACCGCTGGCTCAGCTGCAATGGGGGACGAACCCAAAACCTTTTCATGTAAATCTTGCCATAGCTGCCTCTAGAGGAGGCAAGACAAAGTGGGTCAAGTGGCTTTGGGTAACATACTACTTGCAACAATTCGAGGCAGTGTGGGGGCAAAGCTGAAACTGTGGGCCCAAACCCGCTGTTGCTGAGTTCATTCTCCCGAACCCTACTTCTGACACAGCATATACTACTGACACCTTTTTTCTGTTTCTACCTAGTTGCAAGATAATGTTCAACTGTCAGCTGAAGCATCAAAAAGGTTATATAATAAATGAGCTGGATGCAGCCCATGTTTGGTCTTGTCACTATCTTCTCTTTCACATGTATAGCAGTCTCACATGAGACTATCAAAAATTGCCAAGGCTGACTATATTTCAAGTCATCCCAAGCGGGTATTGGGTTAAGTTTTCAACCAGCAATAATCACGCCTCAGATGGACTTCATAGGCTATGATATCGCCTCTGCGAAAGAATGATATATTACAGCTACTCAAACTGTTTACAGTGTTTTGCACAGCTTCTCCTTTAACGGTAATATTGTGTTTTAACATTGCAATGTCTAGCAGTTCGCCCCCTACCTACCACTTTGGTGGATTCTTGATGACATGTCATTCATGGCAAGGTGGGGTACTTATTCAATAGATGTTACCTTTTTCCAGTAGTAAAAAAAACAATATCGAGAGCAAAGCATTTTGGGTAATCTGCACCACTGGCTCAGCTGCAATGGGTCGCAAACCCAAAACCTTTTCAACTCAACCTTGCCACCGCTGCCTCTAGTGGAAGTGTATAACGTGGCTAAGGGTACCTTACTTCTTGCAAGAATTAGAGGCAGTGTGGGGGGCAAAACTGGAATTGTGGACCAATACCACCTGTTGCTGAACCTATTCTCCCCAAGACTACTTCTGACTATATTTCATGTCGTTCCAATGTAAAGTTTTGGGTTAAGTTGTCACCCAACAATAACCACTCCTCGGATGGACCTCATAGGCTATGATAATGCCACTGCGATAGAATATCAGAAATCTGCTATTCAAACTGCTTGCAGTATCTCGCACAGCTTCTCTGCAAACTGTATTATTTTTTGTTACATTGGTATGTCTAGCAGTTCGCCCCCTACCTAACACTGGTGGATTCTCGATTACATGTAATTAATGGCAAGGTGGGGTACTTGTTCAATAGATGTTCCCTTTTTTCCTGGACAAAACCAATATCGAGAGCAAAGCACTTTGGGTAATCAGCACCGCTGGCTCAGCTGCAATGGGGGACGAACCCAAAACCTTTTCATGTAAATCTTGCCATAGCTGCCTCTAGAGGAGGCAAGACAAAGTGGGTCAAGTGGCTTTGGGTAACATACTACTTGCAACAATTCGAGGCAGTGTGGGGGCAAAGCTGAAACTGTGGGCCCAAACCCGCTGTTGCTGAGTTCATTCTCCCGAACCCTACTTCTGACACAGCATATACTACTGACACCTTTTTTCTGTTTCTACCTAGTTGCAAGATAATGTTCAACTGTCAGCTGAAGCATCAAAAAGGTTATATAATAAATGAGCTGGATGCAGCCCATGTTTGGTCTTGTCACTATCTTCTCTTTCACATGTATAGCAGTCTCACATGAGACTATCAAAAATTGCCAAGGCTGACTATATTTCAAGTCATCCCAAGCGGGGTATTGGGTTAAGTTTTCAACCAGCAATAATCACGCCTCAGATGGACTTCATAGGATATGATATCGCCTCTGCGAAAGAATGATATATTACAGCTACTCAAACTGTTTACAGTGTTTTGCACAGCTTCTCCTTTAACGGTAATATTGTGTTTTAACATTGCAATGTCTAGCAGTTCGCCCCCTACCTACCACTTTGGTGGATTCTTGATGACATGTCATTCATGGCAAGGTGGGGTACTTATTCAATAGATGTTACCTTTTTCCAGTAGTAAAAAAAACAATATCGAGAGCAAAGCATTTTGGGTAATCTGCACCACTGGCTCAGCTGCAATGGGTCGCAAACCCAAAACCTTTTCAACTCAACCTTGCCACCGCTGCCTCTAGTGGAAGTGTATAACGTGGCTAAGGGTACCTTACTTCTTGCAAGAATTAGAGGCAGTGTGGGGGGCAAAACTGGAATTGTGGACCAATACCACCTGTTGCTGAACCTATTCTCCCCAAGACTACTTCTGACTATATTTCATGTCGTTCCAATGTAAAGTTTTGGGTTAAGTTGTCACCCAACAATAACCACTCCTCGGATGGACCTCATAGGCTATGATAATGCCACTGCGATAGAATATCAGAAATCTGCTATTCAAACTGCTTGCAGTATCTCGCACAGCTTCTCGGCAAACTGTATTATTTTTTGTTACATTGGTATGTCTAGCAGTTCGCCCCCTACCTAACACTGGTGGATTCTCGATTACATGTAATTAATGGCAAGGTGGGGTACTTGTTCAATAGATGTTCCCTTTTTTCCTGGACAAAACCAATATCGAGAGCAAAGCACTTTGGGTAATCAGCACCGCTGGCTCAGCTGCAATGGGGGACGAACCCAAAACCTTTTCATGTAAATCTTGCCATAGCTGCCTCTAGAGGAGGCAAGACAAAGTGGGTCAAGTGGCTTTGGGTAACATACTACTTGCAACAATTCGAGGCAGTGTGGGGGCAAAGCTGAAACTGTGGGCCCAAACCCGCTGTTGCTGAGTTCATTCTCCCGAACCCTACTTCTGACACAGCATATACTACTGACACCTTTTTTCTGTTTCTACCTAGTTGCAAGATAATGTTCAACTGTCAGCTGAAGCATCAAAAAGGTTATATAATAAATGAGCTGGATGCAGCCCATGTTTGGTCTTGTCACTATCTTCTCTTTCACATGTATAGCAGTCTCACATGAGACTATCAAAAATTGCCAAGGCTGACTATATTTCAAGTCATCCCAAGCGGGGTATTGGGTTAAGTTTTCAACCAGCAATAATCACGCCTCAGATGGACTTCATAGGCTATGATATCGCCTCTGCGAAAGAATGATATATTACAGCTACTCAAACTGTTTACAGTGTTTTGCACAGCTTCTCCTTTAACGGTAATATTGTGTTTTAACATTGCAATGTCTAGCAGTTCGCCCCCTACCTACCACTTTGGTGGATTCTTGATGACATGTCATTCATGGCAAGGTGGGGTACTTATTCAATAGATGTTACCTTTTTCCAGTAGTAAAAAAAACAATATCGAGAGCAAAGCATTTTGGGTAATCTGCACCACTGGCTCAGCTGCAATGGGTCGCAAACCCAAAACCTTTTCAACTCAACCTTGCCACCGCTGCCTCTAGTGGAAGTGTATAACGTGGCTAAGGGTACCTTACTTCTTGCAAGAATTAGAGGCAGTGTGGGGGGCAAAACTGGAATTGTGGACCAATACCACCTGTTGCTGAACCTATTCTCCCCAAGACTACTTCTGACTATATTTCATGTCGTTCCAATGTAAAGTTTTGGGTTAAGTTGTCACCCAACAATAACCACTCCTCGGATGGACCTCATAGGCTATGATAATGCCACTGCGATAGAATATCAGAAATCTGCTATTCAAACTGCTTGCAGTATCTCGCACAGCTTCTCGGCAAACTGTATTATTTTTTGTTACATTGGTATGTCTAGCAGTTCGCCCCCTACCTAACACTGGTGGAATCTCGATTACATGTAATTAATGGCAAGGTGGGGTATTTGTTCAATAGATGTTCCCTTTTTTCCTGGACAAAACCAATATCGAGAGCAAAGCACTTTGGGTAATCAGCACCGCTGGCTCAGCTGCAATGGGGGACGAACCCAAAACCTTTTCATGTAAATCTTGCCATAGCTGCCTCTAGAGGAGGCAAGACAAAGTGGGTCAAGTGGCTTTGGGTAACATACTACTTGCAACAATTCGAGGCAGTGTGGGGGCAAAGCTGAAACTGTGGGCCCAAACCCGCTGTTGCTGAGTTCATTCTCCCGAACCCTACTTCTGACACAGCATATACTACTGACACCTTTTTTCTGTTTCTACCTAGTTGCAAGATAATGTTCAACTGTCAGCTGAAGCATCAAAAAGGTTATATAATAAATGAGCTGGATGCAGCCCATGTTTGGTCTTGTCACTATCTTCTCTTTCACATGTATAGCAGTCTCACATGAGACTATCAAAAATTGCCAAGGCTGACTATATTTCAAGTCATCCCAAGCGGGGTATTGGGTTAAGTTTTCAACCAGCAATAATCACGCCTCAGATGGACTTCATAGGCTATGATATCGCCTCTGCGAAAGAATGATATATTACAGCTACTCAAACTGTTTACAGTGTTTTGCACAGCTTCTCCTTTAACGGTAATATTGTGTTTTAACATTGCAATGTCTAGCAGTTCGCCCCCTACCTACCACTTTGGTGGATTCTTGATGACATGTCATTCATGGCAAGGTGGGGTACTTATTCAATAGATGTTACCTTTTTCCAGTAGTAAAAAAAACAATATCGAGAGCAAAGCATTTTGGGTAATCTGCACCACTGGCTCAGCTGCAATGGGTCGCAAACCCAAAACCTTTTCAACTCAACCTTGCCACCGCTGCCTCTAGTGGAAGTGTATAACGTGGCTAAGGGTACCTTACTTCTTGCAAGAATTAGAGGCAGTATGGGGGGCAAAACTGGAATTGTGGACCAATACCACCTGTTGCTGAACCTATTCTCCCCAAGACTACTTCTGACTATATTTCATGTCGTTCCAATGTAAAGTTTTGGGTTAAGTTGTCACCCAACAATAACCACTCCTCGGATGGACCTCATAGGCTATGATAATGCCACTGCGATAGAATATCAGAAATCTGCTATTCAAACTGCTTGCAGTATCTCGCACAGCTTCTCGGCAAACTGTATTATTTTTTGTTACATTGGTATGTCTAGCAGTTCGCCCCCTACCTAACACTGGTGGATTCTCGATTACATGTAATTAATGGCAAGGTGGGGTACTTGTTCAATAGATGTTCCCTTTTTTCCTGGACAAAACCAATATCGAGAGCAAAGCACTTTGGGTAATCAGCACCGCTGGCTCAGCTGCAATGGGGGACGAACCCAAAACCTTTTCATGTAAATCTTGCCATAGCTGCCTCTAGAGGAGGCAAGACAAAGTGGGTCAAGTGGCTTTGGGTAACATACTACTTGCAACAATTCGAGGCAGTGTGGGGGCAAAGCTGAAACTGTGGGCCCAAACCCGCTGTTGCTGAGTTCATTCTCCCGAACCCTACTTCTGACACAGCATATACTACTGACACCTTTTTTCTGTTTCTACCTAGTTGCAAGATAATGTTCAACTGTCAGCTGAAGCATCAAAAAGGTTATATAATAAATGAGCTGGATGCAGCCCATGTTTGGTCTTGTCACTATCTTCTCTTTCACATGTATAGCAGTCTCACATGAGACTATCAAAAATTGCCAAGGCTGACTATATTTCAAGTCATCCCAAGCGGGGTATTGGGTTAAGTTTTCAACCAGCAATAATCACGCCTCAGATGGACTTCATAGGCTATGATATCGCCTCTGCGAAAGAATGATATATTACAGCTACTCAAACTGTTTACAGTGTTTTGCACAGCTTCTCCTTTAACGGTAACATTGTGTTTTAACATTGCAATGTCTAGCAGTTCGCCCCCTACCTACCACTTTGGTGGATTCTTGATGACATGTCATTCATGGCAAGGTGGGGTACTTATTCAATAGATGTTACCTTTATCCAGTAGTAAAAAAAACAATATCGAGAGCAAAGCATTTTGGGTAATCTGCACCACTGGCTCAGCTGCAATGGGTCGCAAACCCAAAACCTTTTCAACTCAACCTTGCCACCGCTGCCTCTAGTGGAAGTGTATAACGTGGCTAAGGGTACCTTACTTCTTGCAAGAATTAGAGGCAGTGTGGGGGGCAAAACTGGAATTGTGGACCAATACCACCTGTTGCTGAACCTATTCTCCCCAAGACTACTTCTGACTATATTTCATGTCGTTCCAATGTAAAGTTTTGGGTTAAGTTGTCACCCAACAATAACCACTCCTCGGATGGACCTCATAGGCTATGATAATGCCACTGCGATAGAATATCAGAAATCTGCTATTCAAACTGCTTGCAGTATCTCGCACAGCTTCTCGGCAAACTGTATTATTTTTTGTTACATTGGTATGTCTAGCAGTTCGCCCCCTACCTAACACTGGTGGATTCTCGATTACATGTAATTAATGGCAAGGTGGGGTATTTGTTCAATAGATGTTCCCTTTTTTCCTGGACAAAACCAATATCGAGAGCAAAGCACTTTGGGTAATCAGCACCGCTGGCTCAGCTGCAATGGGGGACGAACCCAAAACCTTTTCATGTAAATCTTGCCATAGCTGCCTCTAGAGGAGGCAAGACAAAGTGGGTCAAGTGGCTTTGGGTAACATACTACTTGCAACAATTCGAGGCAGTGTGGGGGCAAAGCTGAAACTGTGGGCCCAAACCCGCTGTTGCTGAGTTCATTCTCCCGAACCCTACTTCTGACACAGCATATACTACTGACACCTTTTTTCTGTTTCTACCTAGTTGCAAGATAATGTTCAACTGTCAGCTGAAGCATCAAAAAGGTTATATAATAAATGAGCTGGATGCAGCCCATGTTTGGTCTTGTCACTATCTTCTCTTTCACATGTATAGCAGTCTCACATGAGACTATCAAAAATTGCCAAGGCTGACTATATTTCAAGTCATCCCAAGCGGGGTATTGGGTTAAGTTTTCAACCAGCAATAATCACGCCTCAGATGGACTTCATAGGCTATGATATCGCCTCTGCGAAAGAATGATATATTACAGCTACTCAAACTGTTTACAGTGTTTTGCACAGCTTCTCCTTTAACGGTAATATTGTGTTTTAACATTGCAATGTCTAGCAGTTCGCCCCCTACCTACCACTTTGGTGGATTCTTGATGACATGTCATTCATGGCAAGGTGGGGTACTTATTCAATAGATGTTACCTTTTTCCAGTAGTAAAAAAAACAATATCGAGAGCAAAGCATTTTGGGTAATCTGCACCACTGGCTCTGCTGCAATGGGTCGCAAACCCAAAACCTTTTCAACTCAACCTTGCCACCGCTGCCTCTAGTGGAAGTGTATAACGTGGCTAAGGGTACCTTACTTCTTGCAAGAATTAGAGGCAGTGTGGGGGGCAAAACTGGAATTGTGGACCAATACCACCTGTTGCTGAACCTATTCTCCCCAAGACTACTTCTGACTATATTTCATGTCGTTCCAATGTAAAGTTTTGGGTTAAGTTGTCACCCAACAATAACCACTCCTCGGATGGACCTCATAGGCTATGATAATGCCACTGCGATAGAATATCAGAAATCTGCTATTCAAACTGCTTGCAGTATCTCGCACAGCTTCTCGGCAAACTGTATTATTTTTTGTTACATTGGTATGTCTAGCAGTTCGCCCCCTACCTAACACTGGTGGATTCTCGATTACATGTAATTAATGGCAAGGTGGGGTATTTGTTCAATAGATGTTCCCTTTTTTCCTGGACAAAACCAATATCGAGAGCAAAGCACTTTGGGTAATCAGCACCGCTGGCTCAGCTGCAATGGGGGACGAACCCAAAACCTTTTCATGTAAATCTTGCCATAGCTGCCTCTAGAGGAGGCAAGACAAAGTGGGTCAAGTGGCTTTGGGTAACATACTACTTGCAACAATTCGAGGCAGTGTGGGGGCAAAGCTGAAACTGTGGGCCCAAACCCGCTGTTGCTGAGTTCATTCTCCCGAACCCTACTTCTGACACAGCATATACTACTGACACCTTTTTTCTGTTTCTACCTAGTTGCAAGATAATGTTCAACTGTCAGCTGAAGCATCAAAAAGGTTATATAATAAATGAGCTGGATGCAGCCCATGTTTGGTCTTGTCACTATCTTCTCTTTCACATGTATAGCAGTCTCACATGAGACTATCAAAAATTGCCAAGGCTGACTATATTTCAAGTCATCCCAAGCGGGGTATTGGGTTAAGTTTTCAACCAGCAATAATCACGCCTCAGATGGACTTCATAGGCTATGATATCGCCTCTGCGAAAGAATGATATATTACAGCTACTCAAACTGTTTACAGTGTTTTGCACAGCTTCTCCTTTAACGGTAATATTGTGTTTTAACATTGCAATGTCTAGCAGTTCGCCCCCTACCTACCACTTTGGTGGATTCTTGATGACATGTCATTCATGGCAAGGTGGGGTACTTATTCAATAGATGTTACCTTTTTCCAGTAGTAAAAAAAACAATATCGAGAGCAAAGCATTTTGGGTAATCTGCACCACTGGCTCTGCTGCAATGGGTCGCAAACCCAAAACCTTTTCAACTCAACCTTGCCACCGCTGCCTCTAGTGGAAGTGTATAACGTGGCTAAGGGTACCTTACTTCTTGCAAGAATTAGAGGCAGTGTGGGGGGCAAAACTGGAATTGTGGACCAATACCACCTGTTGCTGAACCTATTCTCCCCAAGACTACTTCTGACTATATTTCATGTCGTTCCAATGTAAAGTTTTGGGTTAAGTTGTCACCCAACAATAACCACTCCTCGGATGGACCTCATAGGCTATGATAATGCCACTGCGATAGAATATCAGAAATCTGCTATTCAAACTGCTTGCAGTATCTCGCACAGCTTCTCGGCAAACTGTATTATTTTTTGTTACATTGGTATGTCTAGCAGTTCGCCCCCTACCTAACACTGGTGGATTCTCGATTACATGTAATTAATGGCAAGGTGGGGTACTTGTTCAATAGATGTTCCCTTTTTTCCTGGACAAAACCAATATCGAGAGCAAAGCACTTTGGGTAATCAGCACCGCTGGCTCAGCTGCAATGGGGGACGAACCCAAAACCTTTTCATGTAAATCTTGCCATAGCTGCCTCTAGAGGAGGCAAGACAAAGTGGGTCAAGTGGCTTTGGGTAACATACTACTTGCAACAATTCGAGGCAGTGTGGGGGCAAAGCTGAAACTGTGGGCCCAAACCCGCTGTTGCTGAGTTCATTCTCCCGAACCCTACTTCTGACACAGCATATACTACTGACACCTTTTTTCTGTTTCTACCTAGTTGCAAGATAATGTTCAACTGTCAGCTGAAGCATCAAAAAGGTTATATAATAAATGAGCTGGATGCAGCCCATGTTTGGTCTTGTCACTATCTTCTCTTTCACATGTATAGCAGTCTCACATGAGACTATCAAAAATTGCCAAGGCTGACTATATTTCAAGTCATCCCAAGCGGGGTATTGGGTTAAGTTTTCAACCAGCAATAATCACGCCTCAGATGGACTTCATAGGCTATGATATCGCCTCTGCGAAAGAATGATATATTACAGCTACTCAAACTGTTTACAGTGTTTTGCACAGCTTCTCCTTTAACGGTAATATTGTGTTTTAACATTGCAATGTCTAGCAGTTCGCCCCCTACCTACCACTTTGGTGGATTCTTGATGACATGTCATTCATGGCAAGGTGGGGTACTTATTCAATAGATGTTACCTTTTTCCAGTAGTAAAAAAAACAATATCGAGAGCAAAGCATTTTGGGTAATCTGCACCACTGGCTCTGCTGCAATGGGTCGCAAACCCAAAACCTTTTCAACTCAACCTTGCCACCGCTGCCTCTAGTGGAAGTGTATAACGTGGCTAAGGGTACCTTACTTCTTGCAAGAATTAGAGGCAGTGTGGGGGGCAAAACTGGAATTGTGGACCAATACCACCTGTTGCTGAACCTATTCTCCCCAAGACTACTTCTGACTATATTTCATGTCGTTCCAATGTAAAGTTTTGGGTTAAGTTGTCACCCAACAATAACCACTCCTCGGATGGACCTCATAGGCTATGATAATGCCACTGCGATAGAATATCAGAAATCTGCTATTCAAACTGCTTGCAGTATCTCGCACAGCTTCTCGGCAAACTGTATTATTTTTTGTTACATTGGTATGTCTAGCAGTTCGCCCCCTACCTAACACTGGTGGATTCTCGATTACATGTAATTAATGGCAAGGTGGGGTACTTGTTCAATAGATGTTCCCTTTTTTCCTGGACAAAACCAATATCGAGAGCAAAGCACTTTGGGTAATCAGCACCGCTGGCTCAGCTGCAATGGGGGACGAACCCAAAACCTTTTCATGTAAATCTTGCCATAGCTGCCTCTAGAGGAGGCAAGACAAAGTGGGTCAAGTGGCTTTGGGTAACATACTACTTGCAACAATTCGAGGCAGTGTGGGGGCAAAGCTGAAACTGTGGGCCCAAACCCGCTGTTGCTGAGTTCATTCTCCCGAACCCTACTTCTGACACAGCATATACTACTGACACCTTTTTTCTGTTTCTACCTAGTTGCAAGATAATGTTCAACTGTCAGCTGAAGCATCAAAAAGGTTATATAATAAATGAGCTGGATGCAGCCCATGTTTGGTCTTGTCACTATCTTCTCTTTCACATGTATAGCAGTCTCACATGAGACTATCAAAAATTGCCAAGGCTGACTATATTTCAAGTCATCCCAAGCGGGGTATTGGGTTAAGTTTTCAACCAGCAATAATCACGCCTCAGATGGACTTCATAGGCTATGATATCGCCTCTGCGAAAGAATGATATATTACAGCTACTCAAACTGTTTACAGTGTTTTGCACAGCTTCTCCTTTAACGGTAATATTGTGTTTTAACATTGCAATGTCTAGCAGTTCGCCCCCTACCTACCACTTTGGTGGATTCTTGATGACATGTCATTCATGGCAAGGTGGGGTACTTATTCAATAGATGTTACCTTTTTCCAGTAGTAAAAAAAACAATATCGAGAGCAAAGCATTTTGGGTAATCTGCACCACTGGCTCAGCTGCAATGGGTCGCAAACCCAAAACCTTTTCAACTCAACCTTGCCACCGCTGCCTCTAGTGGAAGTGTATAACGTGGCTAAGGGTACCTTACTTCTTGCAAGAATTAGAGGCAGTGTGGGGGGCAAAACTGGAATTGTGGACCAATACCACCTGTTGCTGAACCTATTCTCCCCAAGACTACTTCTGACTATATTTCATGTCGTTCCAATGTAAAGTTTTGGGTTAAGTTGTCACCCAACAATAACCACTCCTCGGATGGACCTCATAGGCTATGATAATGCCACTGCGATAGAATATCAGAAATCTGCTATTCAAACTGCTTGCAGTATCTCGCACAGCTTCTCGGCAAACTGTATTATTTTTTGTTACATTGGTATGTCTAGCAGTTCGCCCCCTACCTAACACTGGTGGATTCTCGATTACATGTAATTAATGGCAAGGTGGGGTACTTGTTCAATAGATGTTCCCTTTTTTCCTGGACAAAACCAATATCGAGAGCAAAGCACTTTGGGTAATCAGCACCGCTGGCTCAGCTGCAATGGGGGACGAACCCAAAACCTTTTCATGTAAATCTTGCCATAGCTGCCTCTAGAGGAGGCAAGACAAAGTGGGTCAAGTGGCTTTGGGTAACATACTACTTGCAACAATTCGAGGCAGTGTGGGGGCAAAGCTGAAACTGTGGGCCCAAACCCGCTGTTGCTGAGTTCATTCTCCCGAACCCTACTTCTGACACAGCATATACTACTGACACCTTTTTTCTGTTTCTACCTAGTTGCAAGATAATGTTCAACTGTCAGCTGAAGCATCAAAAAGGTTATATAATAAATGAGCTGGATGCAGCCCATGTTTGGTCTTGTCACTATCTTCTCTTTCACATGCATAGCAGTCTCACATGAGACTATCAAAAATTGCCAAGGCTGACTATATTTCAAGTCATCCCAAGCGGGGTATTGGGTTAAGTTTTCAACCAGCAATAATCACACCTCAGATGGACTTCATAGGCTATGATATCGCCTCTGCGAAAGAATGATATATTACAGCTACTCAAACTGTTTACAGTGTTTTGCACAGCTTCTCCTTTAACGGTAATATTGTGTTTTAACATTGCAATGTCTAGCAGTTCGCCCCCTACCTACCACTTTGGTGGATTCTTGATGACATGTCATTCATGGCAAGGTGGGGTACTTATTCAATAGATGTTACCTTTTTCCAGTAGTAAAAAAAACAATATCGAGAGCAAAGCATTTTGGGTAATCTGCACCACTGGCTCAGCTGCAATGGGTCGCAAACCCAAAACCTTTTCAACTCAACCTTGCCACCGCTGCCTCTAGTGGAAGTGTATAACGTGGCTAAGGGTACCTTACTTCTTGCAAGAATTAGAGGCAGTGTGGGGGGCAAAACTGGAATTGTGGACCAATACCACCTGTTGCTGAACCTATTCTCCCCAAGACTACTTCTGACTATATTTCATGTCGTTCCAATGTAAAGTTTTGGGTTAAGTTGTCACCCAACAATAACCACTCCTCGGATGGACCTCATAGGCTATGATAATGCCACTGCGATAGAATATCAGAAATCTGCTATTCAAACTGCTTGCAGTATCTCGCACAGCTTCTCGGCAAACTGTATTATTTTTTGTTACATTGGTATGTCTAGCAGTTCGCCCCCTACCTAACACTGGTGGATTCTCGATTACATGTAATTAATGGCAAGGTGGGGTACTTGTTCAATAGATGTTCCCTTTTTTCCTGGACAAAACCAATATCGAGAGCAAAGCACTTTGGGTAATCAGCACCGCTGGCTCAGCTGCAATGGGGGACGAACCCAAAACCTTTTCATGTAAATCTTGCCATAGCTGCCTCTAGAGGAGGCAAGACAAAGTGGGTCAAGTGGCTTTGGGTAACATACTACTTGCAACAATTCGAGGCAGTGTGGGGGCAAAGCTGAAACTGTGGGCCCAAACCCGCTGTTGCTGAGTTCATTCTCCCGAACCCTACTTCTGACACAGCATATACTACTGACACCTTTTTTCTGTTTCTACCTAGTTGCAAGATAATGTTCAACTGTCAGCTGAAGCATCAAAAAGGTTATATAATAAATGAGCTGGATGCAGCCCATGTTTGGTCTTGTCACTATCTTCTCTTTCACATGTATAGCAGTCTCACATGAGACTATCAAAAATTGCCAAGGCTGACTATATTTCAAGTCATCCCAAGCGGGGTATTGGGTTAAGTTTTCAACCAGCAATAATCAGGCCTCAGATGGACTTCATAGGCTATGATATCGCCTCTGCGAAAGAATGATATATTACAGCTACTCAAACTGTTTACAGTGTTTTGCACAGCTTCTCCTTTAACGGTAATATTGTGTTTTAACATTGCAATGTCTAGCAGTTCGCCCCCTACCTACCACTTTGGTGGATTCTTGATGACATGTCATTCATGGCAAGGTGGGGTACTTATTCAATAGATGTTACCTTTTTCCAGTAGTAAAAAAAACAATATCGAGAGCAAAGCATTTTGGGTAATCTGCACCACTGGCTCAGCTGCAATGGGTCGCAAACCCAAAACCTTTTCAACTCAACCTTGCCACCGCTGCCTCTAGTGGAAGTGTATAACGTGGCTAAGGGTACCTTACTTCTTGCAAGAATTAGAGGCAGTGTGGGGGGCAAAACTGGAATTGTGGACCAATACCACCTGTTGCTGAACCTATTCTCCCCAAGACTACTTCTGACTATATTTCATGTCGTTCCAATGTAAAGTTTTGGGTTAAGTTGTCACCCAACAATAACCACTCCTCGGATGGACCTCATAGGCTATGATAATGCCACTGCGATAGAATATCAGAAATCTGCTATTCAAACTGCTTGCAGTATCTCGCACAGCTTCTCGGCAAACGGTATTATTTTTTGTTACATTGGTATGTCTAGCAGTTCGCCCCCTACCTAACACTGGTGGATTCTCGATTACATGTAATTAATGGCAAGGTGGGGTACTTGTTCAATAGATGTTCCCTTTTTTCCTGGACAAAACCAATATCGAGAGCAAAGCACTTTGGGTAATCAGCACGGCTGGCTCAGCTGCAATGGGGGACGAACCCAAAACCTTTTCATGTAAATCTTGCCATAGCTGCCTCTAGAGGAGGCAAGACAAAGTGGGTCAAGTGGCTTTGGGTAACATACTACTTGCAACAATTCGAGGCAGTGTGGGGGCAAAGCTGAAACTGTGGGCCCAAACCCGCTGTTGCTGAGTTCATTCTCCCGAACCCTACTTCTGACACAGCATATACTACTGACACCTTTTTTCTGTTTCTACCTAGTTGCAAGATAATGTTCAACTGTCAGCTGAAGCATCAAAAAGGTTATATAATAAATGAGCTGGATGCAGCCCATGTTTGGTCTTGTCACTATCTTCTCTTTCACATGTATAGCAGTCTCACATGAGACTATCAAAAATTGCCAAGGCTGACTATATTTCAAGTCATCCCAAGCGGGGTATTGGGTTAAGTTTTCAACCAGCAATAATCACGCCTCAGATGGACTTCATAGGCTATGATAACGCCTCTGCGAAAGAATGATATATTACAGCTACTCAAACTGTTTACAGTGTTTTGCACAGCTTCTCCTTTAACGGTAATATTGTGTTTTAACATTGCAATGTCTAGCAGTTCGCCCCCTACCTACCACTTTGGTGGATTCTTGATGACATGTCATTCATGGCAAGGTGGGGTACTTATTCAATAGATGTTACCTTTTTCCAGTAGTAAAAAAAACAATATCGAGAGCAAAGCATTTTGGGTAATCTGCACCACTGGCTCAGCTGCAATGGGTCGCAAACCCAAAACCTTTTCAACTCAACCTTGCCACCGCTGCCTCTAGTGGAAGTGTATAACGTGGCTAAGGGTTTTTTTCTTTTGGAAAAGTTTTATTGATACATTTCCTTTAAAAACAGCTCATACATTTTTTACATCATTGATACACATAAAAACGGCAACAAAGCATAAAACACAGCATTTGAAAGTTACGTTTAAATTTGTTAAAAAGTACTTGTTGTTAAAACCAATGAAAACAACCATGGGTAAAAGTACTTTCCTTGTAAAAACATCAAATCTGTAAAAGCCATTTAAAATGTGTACTAATGATCTAACAAAGGTAAAACATTTTTAAGACATGAAAAACCATGTTAAAAAGTCACTTTGTTAAAAGGCTGTCTTCAGTCCCTTGTACAGGAGGGGGGTGAGTCTTTATCAAGCTCCCGGCCGTGGCCGCCGGGACCTAGGGTGTTGTGGGGGACCCTTCGCCTGGGGTCGAGGCCCCCTTCCTTCCGTACCACCCCAGGGCTTCCGTGGCTACCATGGCCACTGCCTGGGGGGTGGTCTCTACGTTTTTCGCTACCAGCAGGTTACGGGAGGACCACAGTGCTTCCTTCAGGCACGTGAGGGTGGGCCAGAGCTTGGTGAAGGCCTTCGATGGAATGGGCACGAGCTGAGGTGTTAGGTCCTCCCCTGCTGGCAGACACGAGGTGATCAGGGGGCCTGCTTCCTTCCACAGGTCCCTGGCGGCTCTGCACTCCCAGAGCATGTGCCTCACCGACTCTTCTTGGCCGCAGCCTGGTCGGGGGCACGCGGATGTCCTCGCCATGCCCCGTGAGTGCATAACGGCCCTGACCGGGAGGATCTCGTGGGCGACCATCCAGGACAGGTCCCGATGCCGATTCAGGAGAGCAGGATGGGCCACGTTGCGCCAAACCGTTGTGGGCTCACCTATAGCGAGCCCGCGCACTGGACACACTGGTTCCCGATCCTGCACAAGAGAGAGAAGAGAGCTGTTTTTTTTTAAAACCGTGACTGTTTCTTTTTCCAGTTTAAAATGTCTTAAAAACTTCTGGAGCTGGGCGTAGTGCGGGGGTAGCAGGAAAGAGACTGGGGCTCGCAGGTCGACTGGGATCAGCCTCAGAGTCCTGAGGTAAGATCCCAGCCAGAACCGTGCGAGGGCCTGGGTCTTGTTGTTGACCGGGGAGGTGGCAAGAGTCAGATGTAACGCTGTGTAGCGGCTGCCCAGGAACAAGTAGAGGTCAGGCAAGCCTTTCCCCCCCTTGGACCTGGGCCTCTTGACCACCTCCCTCCTCAGCCTCTCCCACTTGCCTCCCCACAGGAAGTAAAAAAGCATCCGCTCCAGGTCTAAAATACTCCTTCGAGGGGGGATAAAAACAGAACTGATTAATAAAAGCACAGGTAAAATCACAGCTTTAATGATTAAAACCTTGCCCTCAAAAGTCAGCTGTCGTAGTCCCCAAAAACCCAGTCTCTGTCTTACCGTCCCCAGGATTCCGCTCCAGTTACCGCTCCCTCCTCCCCCCCGGTCAAACTTTACCCCCAGTACCCTTATGTCCGTCAGTTTAACTGTCAGAGGTAGTCTGGTCAAGTCTGGGTCTGCCCACGGTCCGAAGAATTGGGCCTCTGTCTTGTCTCTATTCAGTCTCGCCCCAGAGGCTCGTCCGTACCAGTCAGTCCTGTCCAGAGTCCTGTCGACGGATAAAAGGTCGGTACATAAAATGTTGACGTCGTCCATGTAAAAGACGCACTTGGCGGTCATCCCCCCACTCCCCGGGATACCCACCCCACTGATCCCTTGGTCCCTTCTCAAGACCTGTGCCAGTGGTTCAATACAGGCCACGAACAGAAGGGGAGATAACGGACAGCCCTGACGGACGCCGCAGTGTACTCCCACTGCTTTTGACAGATGCCCATTTACAAGGATTTTGCTGGTGATGTCCCCGTACAGCAGTCCCACCCAAGCTAAGAACCTGTCTGGGAAACCCATTTTTTGCAGTACCTTAAAGAGGTACTGGTGCGAGACCCGATCAAAGGCTTTTTCAAAATCTAAATTTAGGACTACAAGCCGCATGTTTCTGTCTCTCGCATAACAGATGGCATCTCGGATCAGTATCAGGCTGTCCGTGATCTTCCTTCCGGGCACGGCACAGGTTTGGTCCGGGTGGATCACCTCCCCTAAAACAGAAGACATTCTGAGTGTTAAAACCTTGGTAAAAAGTTTACAATCAAAGTTTAAAAGGGTAATCGGTCTCCAGTTTTTCAGGTCCGTCCTGTCGTTTTTCTTGTGTAAAAGAGTCACGATCCCCACTCTAAAACTGTCGGGTAGTCTGTCGAGGTGTTCGAAGTCAGTAAAAACAGTCAGAAGTTCGTCGGCTAAAACATCCCAAAAGGTCAGATAAAACTCCAAAGGGAGGCCGTCCTCCCCCGGTGATTTACCCCTCTTAAAACGTTTCAGTCCTTGGTCGATTTCTGTCCTCGTCAGGTCTTTTTTCAGGTCGTCTGTATTGGGTAAGGTCTTGTCGATGTATGTTAAAAGGTCCCCCATTGTTCCCTCGCACACATCTTTTACCCCAAACAGTTCCCCATAAAAGTCCTCGACCACTTCCTTTATTCCCTCTGTATCTGTTTTTAAAACCCCGTCCTTGTTTCTCAATCCTGTCATAATCCTACCCTTACTAACTATTTTCTTAAAAAAGTACCTAGTGCACTTCTCCCCTTCTTCTAATTCCCTTTCCTTGCTTCTTAAAATAACCCCCTTGCTTCTCTGTTCTGCTAAAAGTGCCATTTCCTTCTTTACTTCTTTAATTTCTTGGTTAAAATCAAGGCCATGTTGGCATAGGTTAAAATACCTTTCCAGTCGCTTTTGCAGTCCCACCATGCGTCTATCTTTTTCTCTGCTTTTTTCCTTTCCTATCTCTCTAAAGAAGGTCCTTGTCCTTCCCTTCACCATTTCCCACCACTGTGCTCGCGTGTCAAAGAAGTCCTGTAGCGTCTGCCACTGGCTGAACTGCTCTCTGTACTGACTAACTACTCTATCATCTTCTAGAAGGGAGCAGTTCAGTTTCCAGGGCCCTCTTCCCACAGTCACACCCGAAGATAGTGAAAGGGTGCACGTCAGCATTACGTGGTCTGAGAAGAAAGCAGGGGTTATTCTAGCATCAGTTGGGGGACAGTCCCGGGTAAACAGATAATCAATGCGAGAGGCTCTGGTGCCATCACCACTGGTCCAGGTGAAGCCCTCCTCTCTTGGATGCAGGGTTTTAAAACAGTCAGTCAGTTTAAAATCCCTGCACAACCCTTGCAATAAAACACTTGACCTGTCTACCTTAAAATCCCCTCCTGCCCCTCTCCTGTCTGCTCTGCTTAAAACACAATTAAAATCCCCACCCACCACTAGAGGATCCCTCCCTAGCATGTGGGACTGCAGGTCCTCTAAAAGTGCACACCGGTCATGTTTATCATTAAAACCATACACGTTTAGCACGTTAAAATCCCTCCCCATAAAAGTACAGTTGGCTAAAAGAGCACGCCCACCTACCACCACTGTGCTCCCCTTCACCACCACCTGTGGGGTCTTGATTAAAATGGCAACACCGTCGTTCTTGTTAAAATTGGAACCACTCCAAATGGAGGGCCCGTGCCGCCACTTATCCTCCCATTTCCTGTAAGAGGATAAAAAGGGTAGACCACACTCCTGTAGTAAAAACACATCAGAGTTAAACCTTTCTAAAAAGGATAAAACCGACTGTGCTCTTGTTGCTGTCTTTACGCTCCTCACGTTTATAGTGGTGATTTTAAAAGCCATAAAAGGGGTGAGTAAAAACAGTGCTAGAAGAAAAGCCATTGAAAGGTTAAAAGGGGGTTAGTCTTCAGGGACTTTCTCTCTCTCCCTCTGGGGTAAGGGGGTTTGGAAGGGAGAGGAGGTTAAAACAGGACTTAAAAAGGAGACTTGATTGGGGGAGTTGGAGGGGAAGGTTCTGGGTTCTTCCTCCCCCTGGGAGCTCTCCCACTCCACCTTTCCCTTTTTCTCCTCACCCTGTTCGGGGTCAGAGAGCTCCTCAGCGTTTCTTTTACGTAGGGGGAGGTGTTCCTTCAGACTCTCCCCCTCCTCTCCCGTACCTTCTGACACAGTCTCCATGGTGCTTTCCGACACCGACCCTATGATGTCTGACCCACTTGGGGAGCTTTCGCTGAACATCTCTCCGGAGCCGTCTTTCTCGGCCCTTTCTCCTTCAGGGGTCACATTAGTCTGGGGCAGGGGGATTGGGGTGGGGAGGGTTTTGTCCTCTCCTCCCACTTCTTCCACCACTGCACCTTCCGCGCCCTCCACTACAGCCACCACCACCGGCTCCACCACTGTCTCCTCTACCACCACTACCGGCTCCACTACTGCCTCCTCCTCCACCACCACCGGCTCCTCCACTACCACCTCGGCAACTGCCGTTCCAGCCCTCTGGCGCTCAAAAGCCCGGTCCGCGGCCGCCCACTCCCTCCTTCCAGCCTTGGCCCTGTTGGCCCAGGAGGAGGGGCAGTCGCGGATGAGGTGGGACCGCTCGCCACAGAGGTTGCACGACCTTCCGTTCGTGCACTCCTCGTAGCGGTGGCCCACCTCCCGGCACTTCATGCAGACGACCTTCTGACAGGCGTCTGCAAGGTGGCCATGTTCACCACACTTACGGCACAGCTTGGGCTGGTCCTGGTAGTGAACATGGCCCCTGTTCTCTCCGAGGACTATGGTGGATGGGATGGCTTTCAACCCACCATAGCCCCCAGGGTCCTCCCTTTGCTGGACAGTGACCCTCCAGGCCCCTGTCCAGATCCCATCGAGGTCTTTTACCTGGATCAGGGGACCCTTCACGTTGCAGTACCTGCCCAGCCATACTGCAACGTCCTCCGGCTGTACGGTTTCATTGTACATACGGACAATAACGGTTTTAATGCTATTATCCGTCAGCTTGGTCACCTCAAACATCGCTGTGAGGGACCCCTGGGTGTTCAGGGCGTTCTGGAGTTTCCCCCAGAACTCCCTCAGGAAGCTGGCGTTGGCAAAACTGACATCGAAGCCCTTCCTATAGGGGAGGGCTAAGATGCAGTTTACCTGCGCGGGATGAAAGCCGAGCTCTTTCTGGAGGAATTTTCTGGAGAAATCCAATCGGGATAGCTCCATTATTTTTCCTCCCCTCTCCTTTAGAAGGAGGCGCACTGCATGGTGCCTCCTCATGCCAGCCTGTGCTGCTGACATGATGGAGGCCCACTCCCTTTACAGCCCAACACCAGTGAGAGGGGAGGGGAGGGGGAAGGGAAGGGGAAAGGGAGAGGAAGAGGAAGGGGTGTAAAACAGCCAAGGAACTAGCAGGCTCAGCCAGACTGTGCTGAACAGGGCCTACCAGTACCACGGGACACACAACAAACTATCTAGCACAGCACCAAACTAATCTTATCAACAATGGGAAGGGACACAAGGAGGGATTTTTTTTTTTTTTTGTGTGTGTAATTTTTTAAATTAAATTTTCCCCGGAGGGGAAAGGCACGAAGGGGAAGGACAATAATGAACAAAACAAACAAAAACGGGGGGAGGGGGGGTGGGGCGAGCTAACAAACAAACAAATTTAGGTAAGGGGAATTAAGGGGATAACAAAAAGGAACACTGACCAACACAACACCTGCCAAACTTGAGGGCCGAGAGAGCCAGCAGGCCTCACCAGCAGGCCAGGCCAAGCTAACCAGCTAGCAAGCCTCACCAGTAGGCCAGGCCAAGCCAACCAGCTAGCAAGCCTCACCAGTAGGCCAGGCCAAGAATTAGAGGCAGTGTGGGGGGCAAAACTGGAATTGTGGACCAATACCACCTGTTGCTGAACCTATTCTCCCCAAGACTACTTCTGACTATATTTCATGTCGTTCCAATGTAAAGTTTTGGGTTAAGTTGTCACCCAACAATAACCACTCCTCGGATGGACCTCATAGGCTATGATAATGCCACTGCGATAGAATATCAGAAATCTGCTATTCAAACTGCTTGCAGTATCTCGCACAGCTTCTCGGCAAACTGTATTATTTTTTGTTACATTGGTATGTCTAGCAGTTCGCCCCCTACCTAACACTGGTGGATTCTCGATTACATGTAATTAATGGCAAGGTGGGGTACTTGTTCAATAGATGTTCCCTTTTTTCCTGGACAAAACCAATATCGAGAGCAAAGCACTTTGGGTAATCAGCACCGCTGGCTCAGCTGCAATGGGGGACGAACCCAAAACCTTTTCATGTAAATCTTGCCATAGCTGCCTCTAGAGGAGGCAAGACAAAGTGGGTCAAGTGGCTTTGGGTAACATACTACTTGCAACAATTCGAGGCAGTGTGGGGGCAAAGCTGAAACTGTGGGCCCAAACCCGCTGTTGCTGAGTTCATTCTCCCGAACCCTACTTCTGACACAGCATATACTACTGACACCTTTTTTCTGTTTCTACCTAGTTGCAAGATAATGTTCAACTGTCAGCTGAAGCATCAAAAAGGTTATATAATAAATGAGCTGGATGCAGCCCATGTTTGGTCTTGTCACTATCTTCTCTTTCACATGTATAGCAGTCTCACATGAGACTATCAAAAATTGCCAAGGCTGACTATATTTCAAGTCATCCCAAGCGGGGTATTGGGTTAAGTTTTCAACCAGCAATAATCACGCCTCAGATGGACTTCATAGGCTATGATATCGCCTCTGCGAAAGAATGATATATTACAGCTACTCAAACTGTTTACAGTGTTTTGCACAGCTTCTCCTTTAACGGTAACATTGTGTTTTAACATTGCAATGTCTAGCAGTTCGCCCCCTACCTACCACTTTGGTGGATTCTTGATGACATGTCATTCATGGCAAGGTGGGGTACTTATTCAATAGATGTTACCTTTTTCCAGTAGTAAAAAAACCAATATCGAGAGCAAAGCATTTTGGGTAATCTGCACCACTGGCTCAGCTGCAATGGGTCGCAAACCCAAAACCTTTTCAACTCAACCTTGCCACCGCTGCCTCTAGTGGAAGTGTATAACGTGGCTAAGGGTACCTTACTTCTTGCAAGAATTAGAGGCAGTGTGGGGGCAAAACTGGAATTGTGGACCAATACCACCTGTTGCTGAACCTATTCTCCCCAAGACTACTTCTGACTATATTTCATGTCGTTCCAATGTAAAGTTTTGGGTTAAGTTGTCACCCAACAATAACCACTCCTCGGATGGACCTCATAGGCTATGATAATGCCACTGCGATAGAATATCAGAAATCTGCTATTCAAACTGCTTGCAGTATCTCGCACAGCTTCTCGGCAAACTGTATTATTTTTTGTTACATTGGTATGTCTAGCAGTTCGCCCCCTACCTAACACTGGTGGATTCTCGATTACATGTAATTAATGGCAAGGTGGGGTACTTGTTCAATAGATGTTCCCTTTTTTCCTGGACAAAACCAATATCGAGAGCAAAGCACTTTGGGTAATCAGCACCGCTGGCTCAGCTGCAATGGGGGACGAACCCAAAACCTTTTCATGTAAATCTTGCCATAGCTGCCTCTAGAGGAGGCAAGACAAAGTGGGTCAAGTGGCTTTGGGTAACATACTACTTGCAACAATTCGAGGCAGTGTGGGGGCAAAGCTGAAACTGTGGGCCCAAACCCGCTGTTGCTGAGTTCATTCTCCCGAACCCTACTTCTGACACAGCATATACTACTGACACCTTTTTTCTGTTTCTACCTAGTTGCAAGATAATGTTCAACTGTCAGCTGAAGCATCAAAAAGGTTATATAATAAATGAGCTGGATGCAGCCCATGTTTGGTCTTGTCACTATCTTCTCTTTCACATGTATAGCAGTCTCACATGAGACTATCAAAAATTGCCAAGGCTGACTATATTTCAAGTCATCCCAAGCGGGGTATTGGGTTAAGTTTTCAACCAGCAATAATCACGCCTCAGATGGACTTCATAGGCTATGATATCGCCTCTGCGAAAGAATGATATATTACAGCTACTCAAACTGTTTACAGTGTTTTGCACAGCTTCTCCTTTAACGGTAACATTGTGTTTTAACATTGCAATGTCTAGCAGTTCGCCCCCTACCTACCACTTTGGTGGATTCTTGATGACATGTCATTCATGGCAAGGTGGGGTACTTATTCAATAGATGTTACCTTTTTCCAGTAGTAAAAAAAACAATATCGAGAGCAAAGCATTTTGGGTAATCTGCACCACTGGCTCAGCTGCAATGGGTCGCAAACCCAAAACCTTTTCAACTCAACCTTGCCACCGCTGCCTCTAGTGGAAGTGTATAACGTGGCTAAGGGTACCTTACTTCTTGCAAGAATTAGAGGCAGTGTGGGGGCAAAACTGGAATTGTGGACCAATACCACCTGTTGCTGAACCTATTCTCCCCAAGACTACTTCTGACTATATTTCATGTCGTTCCAATGTAAAGTTTTGGGTTAAGTTGTCACCCAACAATAACCACTCCTCGGATGGACCTCATAGGCTATGATAATGCCACTGCGATAGAATATCAGAAATCTGCTATTCAAACTGCTTGCAGTATCTCGCACAGCTTCTCGGCAAACTGTATTATTTTTTGTTACATTGGTATGTCTAGCAGTTCGCCCCCTACCTAACACTGGTGGATTCTCGATTACATGTAATTAATGGCAAGGTGGGGTACTTGTTCAATAGATGTTCCCTTTTTTCCTGGACAAAACCAATATCGAGAGCAAAGCACTTTGGGTAATCAGCACCGCTGGCTCAGCTGCAATGGGGGACAAACCCAAAACCTTTTCATGTAAATCTTGCCATAGCTGCCTCTAGAGGAGGCAAGACAAAGTGGGTCAAGTGGCTTTGGGTAACATACTACTTGCAACAATTCGAGGCAGTGTGGGGGCAAAGCTGAAACTGTGGGCCCAAACCCGCTGTTGCTGAGTTCATTCTCCCGAACCCTACTTCTGACACAGCATATACTACTGACACCTTTTTTCTGTTTCTACCTAGTTGCAAGATAATGTTCAACTGTCAGCTGAAGCATCAAAAAGGTTATATAATAAATGAGCTGGATGCAGCCCATGTTTGGTCTTGTCACTATCTTCTCTTTCACATGTATAGCAGTCTCACATGAGACTATCAAAAATTGCCAAGGCTGACTATATTTCAAGTCATCCCAAGCGGGGTATTGGGTTAAGTTTTCAACCAGCAATAATCACGCCTCAGATGGACTTCATAGGCTATGATATCGCCTCTGCGAAAGAATGATATATTACAGCTACTCAAACTGTTTACAGTGTTTTGCACAGCTTCTCCTTTAACGGTAACATTGTGTTTTAACATTGCAATGTCTAGCAGTTCGCCCCCTACCTACCACTTTGGTGGATTCTTGATGACATGTCATTCATGGCAAGGTGGGGTACTTATTCAATAGATGTTACCTTTTTCCAGTAGTAAAAAAAACAATATCGAGAGCAAAGCATTTTGGGTAATCTGCACCACTGGCTCAGCTGCAATGGGTCGCAAACCCAAAACCTTTTCAACTCAACCTTGCCACCGCTGCCTCTAGTGGAAGTGTATAACGTGGCTAAGGGTACCTTACTTCTTGCAAGAATTAGAGGCAGTGTGGGGGGCAAAACTGGAATTGTGGACCAATACCACCTGTTGCTGAACCTATTCTCCCCAAGACTACTTCTGACTATATTTCATGTCGTTCCAATGTAAAGTTTTGGGTTAAGTTGTCACCCAACAATAACCACTCCTCGGATGGACCTCATAGGCTATGATAATGCCACTGCGATAGAATATCAGAAATCTGCTATTCAAACTGCTTGCAGTATCTCGCACAGCTTCTCGGCAAACTGTATTATTTTTTGTTACATTGGTATGTCTAGCAGTTCGCCCCCTACCTAACACTGGTGGATTCTCGATTACATGTAATTAATGGCAAGGTGGGGTACTTGTTCAATAGATGTTCCCTTTTTTCCTGGACAAAACCAATATCGAGAGCAAAGCACTTTGGGTAATCAGCACCGCTGGCTCAGCTGCAATGGGGGACGAACCCAAAACCTTTTCATGTAAATCTTGCCATAGCTGCCTCTAGAGGAGGCAAGACAAAGTGGGTCAAGTGGCTTTGGGTAACATACTACTTGCAACAATTCGAGGCAGTGTGGGGGCAAAGCTGAAACTGTGGGCCCAAACCCGCTGTTGCTGAGTTCATTCTCCCGAACCCTACTTCTGACACAGCATATACTACTGACACCTTTTTTCTGTTTCTACCTAGTTGCAAGATAATGTTCAACTGTCAGCTGAAGCATCAAAAAGGTTATATAATAAATGAGCTGGATGCAGCCCATGTTTGGTCTTGTCACTATCTTCTCTTTCACATGTATAGCAGTCTCACATGAGACTATCAAAAATTGCCAAGGCTGACTATATTTCAAGTCATCCCAAGCGGGGTATTGGGTTAAGTTTTCAACCAGCAATAATCACGCCTCAGATGGACTTCATAGGCTATGATATCGCCTCTGCGAAAGAATGATATATTACAGCTACTCAAACTGTTTACAGTGTTTTGCACAGCTTCTCCTTTAACGGTAACATTGTGTTTTAACATTGCAATGTCTAGCAGTTCGCCCCCTACCTACCACTTTGGTGGATTCTTGATGACATGTCATTCATGGCAAGGTGGGGTACTTATTCAATAGATGTTACCTTTTTCCAGTAGTAAAAAAAACAATATCGAGAGCAAAGCATTTTGGGTAATCTGCACCACTGGCTCAGCTGCAATGGGTCGCAAACCCAAAACCTTTTCAACTCAACCTTGCCACCGCTGCCTCTAGTGGAAGTGTATAACGTGGCTAAGGGTACCTTACTTCTTGCAAGAATTAGAGGCAGTGTGGGGGCAAAACTGGAATTGTGGACCAATACCACCTGTTGCTGAACCTATTCTCCCCAAGACTACTTCTGACTATATTTCATGTCGTTCCAATGTAAAGTTTTGGGTTAAGTTGTCACCCAACAATAACCACTCCTCGGATGGACCTCATAGGCTATGATAATGCCACTGCGATAGAATATCAGAAATCTGCTATTCAAACTGCTTGCAGTATCTCGCACAGCTTCTCGGCAAACTGTATTATTTTTTGTTACATTGGTATGTCTAGCAGTTCGCCCCCTACCTAACACTGGTGGATTCTCGATTACATGTAATTAATGGCAAGGTGGGGTACTTGTTCAATAGATGTTCCCTTTTTTCCTGGACAAAACCAATATCGAGAGCAAAGCACTTTGGGTAATCAGCACCGCTGGCTCAGCTGCAATGGGGGACGAACCCAAAACCTTTTCATGTAAATCTTGCCATAGCTGCCTCTAGAGGAGGCAAGACAAAGTGGGTCAAGTGGCTTTGGGTAACATACTACTTGCAACAATTCGAGGCAGTGTGGGGGCAAAGCTGAAACTGTGGGCCCAAACCCGCTGTTGCTGAGTTCATTCTCCCGAACCCTACTTCTGACACAGCATATACTACTGACACCTTTTTTCTGTTTCTACCTAGTTGCAAGATAATGTTCAACTGTCAGCTGAAGCATCAAAAAGGTTATATAATAAATGAGCTGGATGCAGCCCATGTTTGGTCTTGTCACTATCTTCTCTTTCACATGTATAGCAGTCTCACATGAGACTATCAAAAATTGCCAAGGCTGACTATATTTCAAGTCATCCCAAGCGGGGTATTGGGTTAAGTTTTCAACCAGCAATAATCACGCCTCAGATGGACTTCATAGGCTATGATATCGCCTCTGCGAAAGAATGATATATTACAGCTACTCAAACTGTTTACAGTGTTTTGCACAGCTTCTCCTTTAACGGTAACATTGTGTTTTAACATTGCAATGTCTAGCAGTTCGCCCCCTACCTACCACTTTGGTGGATTCTTGATGACATGTCATTCATGGCAAGGTGGGGTACTTATTCAATAGATGTTACCTTTTTCCAGTAGTAAAAAAAACAATATCGAGAGCAAAGCATTTTGGGTAATCTGCACCACTGGCTCAGCTGCAATGGGTCGCAAACCCAAAACCTTTTCAACTCAACCTTGCCACCGCTGCCTCTAGTGGAAGTGTATAACGTGGCTAAGGGTACCTTACTTCTTGCAAGAATTAGAGGCAGTGTGGGGGCAAAACTGGAATTGTGGACCAATACCACCTGTTGCTGAACCTATTCTCCCCAAGACTACTTCTGACTATATTTCATGTCGTTCCAATGTAAAGTTTTGGGTTAAGTTGTCACCCAACAATAACCACTCCTCGGATGGACCTCATAGGCTATGATAATGCCACTGCGATAGAATATCAGAAATCTGCTATTCAAACTGCTTGCAGTATCTCGCACAGCTTCTCGGCAAACTGTATTATTTTTTGTTACATTGGTATGTCTAGCAGTTCGCCCCCTACCTAACACTGGTGGATTCTCGATTACATGTAATTAATGGCAAGGTGGGGTACTTGTTCAATAGATGTTCCCTTTTTTCCTGGACAAAACCAATATCGAGAGCAAAGCACTTTGGGTAATCAGCACCGCTGGCTCAGCTGCAATGGGGGACAAACCCAAAACCTTTTCATGTAAATCTTGCCATAGCTGCCTCTAGAGGAGGCAAGACAAAGTGGGTCAAGTGGCTTTGGGTAACATACTACTTGCAACAATTCGAGGCAGTGTGGGGGTAAAGCTGAAACTGTGGGCCCAAACCCGCTGTTGCTGAGTTCATTCTCCCGAACCCTACTTCTGACACAGCATATACTACTGACACCTTTTTTCTGTTTCTACCTAGTTGCAAGATAATGTTCAACTGTCAGCTGAAGCATCAAAAAGGTTATATAATAAATGAGCTGGATGCAGCCCATGTTTGGTCTTGTCACTATCTTCTCTTTCACATGTATAGCAGTCTCACATGAGACTATCAAAAATTGCCAAGGCTGACTATATTTCAAGTCATCCCAAGCGGGGTATTGGGTTAAGTTTTCAACCAGCAATAATCACGCCTCAGATGGACTTCATAGGCTATGATATCGCCTCTGCGAAAGAATGATATATTACAGCTACTCAAACTGTTTACAGTGTTTTGCACAGCTTCTCCTTTAACGGTAACATTGTGTTTTAACATTGCAATGTCTAGCAGTTCGCCCCCTACCTACCACTTTGGTGGATTCTTGATGACATGTCATTCATGGCAAGGTGGGGTACTTATTCAATAGATGTTACCTTTTTCCAGTAGTAAAAAAAACAATATCGAGAGCAAAGCATTTTGGGTAATCTGCACCACTGGCTCAGCTGCAATGGGTCGCAAACCCAAAACCTTTTCAACTCAACCTTGCCACCGCTGCCTCTAGTGGAAGTGTATAACGTGGCTAAGGGTACCTTACTTCTTGCAAGAATTAGAGGCAGTGTGGGGGGCAAAACTGGAATTGTGGACCAATACCACCTGTTGCTGAACCTATTCTCCCCAAGACTACTTCTGACTATATTTCATGTCGTTCCAATGTAAAGTTTTGGGTTAAGTTGTCACCCAACAATAACCACTCCTCGGATGGACCTCATAGGCTATGATAATGCCACTGCGATAGAATATCAGAAATCTGCTATTCAAACTGCTTGCAGTATCTCGCACAGCTTCTCGGCAAACTGTATTATTTTTTGTTACATTGGTATGTCTAGCAGTTCGCCCCCTACCTAACACTGGTGGATTCTCGATTACATGTAATTAATGGCAAGGTGGGGTACTTGTTCAATAGATGTTCCCTTTTTTCCTGGACAAAACCAATATCGAGAGCAAAGCACTTTGGGTAATCAGCACCGCTGGCTCAGCTGCAATGGGGGACGAACCCAAAACCTTTTCATGTAAATCTTGCCATAGCTGCCTCTAGAGGAGGCAAGACAAAGTGGGTCAAGTGGCTTTGGGTAACATACTACTTGCAACAATTCGAGGCAGTGTGGGGGCAAAGCTGAAACTGTGGGCCCAAACCCGCTGTTGCTGAGTTCATTCTCCCGAACCCTACTTCTGACACAGCATATACTACTGACACCTTTTTTCTGTTTCTACCTAGTTGCAAGATAATGTTCAACTGTCAGCTGAAGCATCAAAAAGGTTATATAATAAATGAGCTGGATGCAGCCCATGTTTGGTCTTGTCACTATCTTCTCTTTCACATGTATAGCAGTCTCACATGAGACTATCAAAAATTGCCAAGGCTGACTATATTTCAAGTCATCCCAAGCGGGGTATTGGGTTAAGTTTTCAACCAGCAATAATCACGCCTCAGATGGACTTCATAGGCTATGATATCGCCTCTGCGAAAGAATGATATATTACAGCTACTCAAACTGTTTACAGTGTTTTGCACAGCTTCTCCTTTAACGGTAACATTGTGTTTTAACATTGCAATGTCTAGCAGTTCGCCCCCTACCTACCACTTTGGTGGATTCTTGATGACATGTCATTCATGGCAAGGTGGGGTACTTATTCAATAGATGTTACCTTTTTCCAGTAGTAAAAAAAACAATATCGAGAGCAAAGCATTTTGGGTAATCTGCACCACTGGCTCAGCTGCAATGGGTCGCAAACCCAAAACCTTTTCAACTCAACCTTGCCACCGCTGCCTCTAGTGGAAGTGTATAACGTGGCTAAGGGTACCTTACTTCTTGCAAGAATTAGAGGCAGTGTGGGGGCAAAACTGGAATTGTGGACCAATACCACCTGTTGCTGAACCTATTCTCCCCAAGACTACTTCTGACTATATTTCATGTCGTTCCAATGTAAAGTTTTGGGTTAAGTTGTCACCCAACAATAACCACTCCTCGGATGGACCTCATAGGCTATGATAATGCCACTGCGATAGAATATCAGAAATCTGCTATTCAAACTGCTTGCAGTATCTCGCACAGCTTCTCGGCAAACTGTATTATTTTTTGTTACATTGGTATGTCTAGCAGTTCGCCCCCTACCTAACACTGGTGGATTCTCGATTACATGTAATTAATGGCAAGGTGGGGTACTTGTTCAATAGATGTTCCCTTTTTTCCTGGACAAAACCAATATCGAGAGCAAAGCACTTTGGGTAATCAGCACCGCTGGCTCAGCTGCAATGGGGGACAAACCCAAAACCTTTTCATGTAAATCTTGCCATAGCTGCCTCTAGAGGAGGCAAGACAAAGTGGGTCAAGTGGCTTTGGGTAACATACTACTTGCAACAATTCGAGGCAGTGTGGGGGTAAAGCTGAAACTGTGGGCCCAAACCCGCTGTTGCTGAGTTCATTCTCCCGAACCCTACTTCTGACACAGCATATACTACTGACACCTTTTTTCTGTTTCTACCTAGTTGCAAGATAATGTTCAACTGTCAGCTGAAGCATCAAAAAGGTTATATAATAAATGAGCTGGATGCAGCCCATGTTTGGTCTTGTCACTATCTTCTCTTTCACATGTATAGCAGTCTCACATGAGACTATCAAAAATTGCCAAGGCTGACTATATTTCAAGTCATCCCAAGCGGGGTATTGGGTTAAGTTTTCAACCAGCAATAATCACGCCTCAGATGGACTTCATAGGCTATGATATCGCCTCTGCGAAAGAATGATATATTACAGCTACTCAAACTGTTTACAGTGTTTTGCACAGCTTCTCCTTTAACGGTAACATTGTGTTTTAACATTGCAATGTCTAGCAGTTCGCCCCCTACCTACCACTTTGGTGGATTCTTGATGACATGTCATTCATGGCAAGGTGGGGTACTTATTCAATAGATGTTACCTTTTTCCAGTAGTAAAAAAAACAATATCGAGAGCAAAGCATTTTGGGTAATCTGCACCACTGGCTCAGCTGCAATGGGTCGCAAACCCAAAACCTTTTCAACTCAACCTTGCCACCGCTGCCTCTAGTGGAAGTGTATAACGTGGCTAAGGGTACCTTACTTCTTGCAAGAATTAGAGGCAGTGTGGGGGGCAAAACTGGAATTGTGGACCAATACCACCTGTTGCTGAACCTATTCTCCCCAAGACTACTTCTGACTATATTTCATGTCGTTCCAATGTAAAGTTTTGGGTTAAGTTGTCACCCAACAATAACCACTCCTCGGATGGACCTCATAGGCTATGATAATGCCACTGCGATAGAATATCAGAAATCTGCTATTCAAACTGCTTGCAGTATCTCGCACAGCTTCTCGGCAAACTGTATTATTTTTTGTTACATTGGTATGTCTAGCAGTTCGCCCCCTACCTAACACTGGTGGATTCTCGATTACATGTAATTAATGGCAAGGTGGGGTACTTGTTCAATAGATGTTCCCTTTTTTCCTGGACAAAACCAATATCGAGAGCAAAGCACTTTGGGTAATCAGCACCGCTGGCTCAGCTGCAATGGGGGACGAACCCAAAACCTTTTCATGTAAATCTTGCCATAGCTGCCTCTAGAGGAGGCAAGACAAAGTGGGTCAAGTGGCTTTGGGTAACATACTACTTGCAACAATTCGAGGCAGTGTGGGGGCAAAGCTGAAACTGTGGGCCCAAACCCGCTGTTGCTGAGTTCATTCTCCCGAACCCTACTTCTGACACAGCATATACTACTGACACCTTTTTTCTGTTTCTACCTAGTTGCAAGATAATGTTCAACTGTCAGCTGAAGCATCAAAAAGGTTATATAATAAATGAGCTGGATGCAGCCCATGTTTGGTCTTGTCACTATCTTCTCTTTCACATGTATAGCAGTCTCACATGAGACTATCAAAAATTGCCAAGGCTGACTATATTTCAAGTCATCCCAAGCGGGGTATTGGGTTAAGTTTTCAACCAGCAATAATCACGCCTCAGATGGACTTCATAGGCTATGATATCGCCTCTGCGAAAGAATGATATATTACAGCTACTCAAACTGTTTACAGTGTTTTGCACAGCTTCTCCTTTAACGGTAACATTGTGTTTTAACATTGCAATGTCTAGCAGTTCGCCCCCTACCTACCACTTTGGTGGATTCTTGATGACATGTCATTCATGGCAAGGTGGGGTACTTATTCAATAGATGTTACCTTTATCCAGTAGTAAAAAAAACAATATCGAGAGCAAAGCATTTTGGGTAATCTGCACCACTGGCTCAGCTGCAATGGGTCGCAAACCCAAAACCTTTTCAACTCAACCTTGCCACCGCTGCCTCTAGTGGAAGTGTATAACGTGGCTAAGGGTACCTTACTTCTTGCAAGAATTAGAGGCAGTGTGGGGGCAAAACTGGAATTGTGGACCAATACCACCTGTTGCTGAACCTATTCTCCCCAAGACTACTTCTGACTATATTTCATGTCGTTCCAATGTAAAGTTTTGGGTTAAGTTGTCACCCAACAATAACCACTCCTCGGATGGACCTCATAGGCTATGATAATGCCACTGCGATAGAATATCAGAAATCTGCTATTCAAACTGCTTGCAGTATCTCGCACAGCTTCTCGGCAAACTGTATTATTTTTTGTTACATTGGTATGTCTAGCAGTTCGCCCCCTACCTAACACTGGTGGATTCTCGATTACATGTAATTAATGGCAAGGTGGGGTACTTGTTCAATAGATGTTCCCTTTTTTCCTGGACAAAACCAATATCGAGAGCAAAGCACTTTGGGTAATCAGCACCGCTGGCTCAGCTGCAATGGGGGACGAACCCAAAACCTTTTCATGTAAATCTTGCCATAGCTGCCTCTAGAGGAGGCAAGACAAAGTGGGTCAAGTGGCTTTCGGTAACATACTACTTGCAACAATTCGAGGCAGTGTGGGGGCAAAGCTGAAACTGTGGGCCCAAACCCGCTGTTGCTGAGTTCATTCTCCCGAACCCTACTTCTGACACAGCATATACTACTGACACCTTTTTTCTGTTTCTACCTAGTTGCAAGATAATGTTCAACTGTCAGCTGAAGCATCAAAAAGGTTATATAATAAATGAGCTGGATGCAGCCCATGTTTGGTCTTGTCACTATCTTCTCTTTCACATGTATAGCAGTCTCACATGAGACTATCAAAAATTGCCAAGGCTGACTATGTTTCAAGTCATCCCAAGCGGGGTATTGGGTTAAGTTTTCAACCAGCAATAATCACGCCTCAGATGGACTTCATAGGCTATGATATCGCCTCTGCGAAACACTGATATATTACAGCTACTCAAACTGTTTACAGTGTTTTGCACAGCTTCTCCTTTAACGGTAACATTGTGTTTTAACATTGCAATGTCTAGCAGTTCGCCCCCTACCTACCACTTTGGTGGATTCTTGATGACATGTCATTCATGGCAAGGTGGGGTACTTATTCAATAGATGTTACCTTTTTCCAGTAGTAAAAAAAACAATATCGAGAGCAAAGCATTTTGGGTAATCTGCACCACTGGCTCAGCTGCAATGGGTCGCAAACCCAAAACCTTTTCAACTCAACCTTGCCACCGCTGCCTCTAGTGGAAGTGTATAACGTGGCTAAGGGTACCTTACTTCTTGCAAGAATTAGAGGCAGTGTGGGGGCAAAACTGGAATTGTGGACCAATACCACCTGTTGCTGAACCTATTCTCCCCAAGACTACTTCTGACTATATTTCATGTCGTTCCAATGTAAAGTTTTGGGTTAAGTTGTCACCCAACAATAACCACTCCTCGGATGGACCTCATAGGCTATGATAATGCCACTGCGATAGAATATCAGAAATCTGCTTTTCAAACTGCTTGCAGTATCTCGCACAGCTTCTCGGCAAACTGTATTATTTTTTGTTACATTGGTATGTCTAGCAGTTCGCCCCCTACCTAACACTGGTGGATTCTCGATTACATGTAATTAATGGCAAGGTGGGGTACTTGTTCAATAGATGTTCCCTTTTTTCCTGGACAAAACCAATATCGAGAGCAAAGCACTTTGGGTAATCAGCACCGCTGGCTCAGCTGCAATGGGGGACGAACCCAAAACCTTTTCATGTAAATCTTGCCATAGCTGCCTCTAGAGGAGGCAAGACAAAGTGGGTCAAGTGGCTTTGGGTAACATACTACTTGCAACAATTCGAGGCAGTGTGGGGGCAAAGCTGAAACTGTGGGCCCAAACCCGCTGTTGCTGAGTTCATTCTCCCGAACCCTACTTCTGACACAGCATATACTACTGACACCTTTTTTCTGTTTCTACCTAGTTGCAAGATAATGTTCAACTGTCAGCTGAAGCATCAAAAAGGTTATATAATAAATGAGCTGGATGCAGCCCATGTTTGGTCTTGTCACTATCTTCTCTTTCACATGTATAGCAGTCTCACATGAGACTATCAAAAATTGCCAAGGCTGACTATGTTTCAAGTCATCCCAAGCGGGGTATTGGGTTAAGTTTTCAACCAGCAATAATCACGCCTCAGATGGACTTCATAGGCTATGATATCGCCTCTGCGAAAGAATGATATATTACAGCTACTCAAACTGTTTACAGTGTTTTGCACAGCTTCTCCTTTAACGGTAACATTGTGTTTTAACATTGCAATGTCTAGCAGTTCGCCCCCTACCTACCACTTTGGTGGATTCTTGATGACATGTCATTCATGGCAAGGTGGGGTACTTATTCAATAGATGTTACCTTTTTCCAGTAGTAAAAAAAACAATATCGAGAGCAAAGCATTTTGGGTAATCTGCACCACTGGCTCAGCTGCAATGGGTCGCAAACCCAAAACCTTTTCAACTCAACCTTGCCACCGCTGCCTCTAGTGGAAGTGTATAACGTGGCTAAGGGTACCTTACTTCTTGCAAGAATTAGAGGCAGTGTGGGGGCAAAACTGGAATTGTGGACCAATACCACCTGTTGCTGAACCTATTCTCCCCAAGACTACTTCTGACTATATTTCATGTCGTTCCAATGTAAAGTTTTGGGTTAAGTTGTCACCCAACAATAACCACTCCTCGGATGGACCTCATAGGCTATGATAATGCCACTGCGATAGAATATCAGAAATCTGCTATTCAAACTGCTTGCAGTATCTCGCACAGCTTCTCGGCAAACTGTATTATTTTTTGTTACATTGGTATGTCTAGCAGTTCGCCCCCTACCTAACACTGGTGGATTCTCGATTACATGTAATTAATGGCAAGGTGGGGTACTTGTTCAATAGATGTTCCCTTTTTTCCTGGACAAAACCAATATCGAGAGCAAGGCACTTTGGGTAATCAGCACCGCTGGCTCAGCTGCAATGGGGGACGAACCCAAAACCTTTTCATGTAAATCTTGCCATAGCTGCCTCTAGAGGAGGCAAGACAAAGTGGGTCAAGTGGCTTTGGGTAACATACTACTTGCAACAATTCGAGGCAGTGTGGGGGCAAAGCTGAAACTGTGGGCCCAAACCCGCTGTTGCTGAGTTCATTCTCCCGAACCCTACTTCTGACACAGCATATACTACTGACACCTTTTTTCTGTTTCTACCTAGTCGCAAGATAATGTTCAACTGTCAGCTGAAGCATCAAAAAGGTTATATAATAAATGAGCTGGATGCAGCCCATGTTTGGTCTTGTCACTATCTTCTCTTTCACATGTATAGCAGTCTCACATGAGACTATCAAAAATTGCCAAGGCTGACTATGTTTCAAGTCATCCCAAGCGGGGTATTGGGTTAAGTTTTCAACCAGCAATAATCACGCCTCAGATGGACTTCATAGGCTATGATATCGCCTCTGCGAAAGAATGATATATTACAGCTACTCAAACTGTTTACAGTGTTTTGCACAGCTTCTCCTTTAACGGTAACATTGTGTTTTAACATTGCAATGTCTAGCAGTTCGCCCCCTACCTACCACTTTGGTGGATTCTTGATGACATGTCATTCATGGCAAGGTGGGGTACTTATTCAATAGATGTTACCTTTTTCCAGTAGTAAAAAAAACAATATCGAGAGCAAAGCATTTTGGGTAATCTGCACCACTGGCTCAGCTGCAATGGGTCGCAAACCCAAAACCTTTTCAACTCAACCTTGCCACCGCTGCCTCTAGTGGAAGTGTATAACGTGGCTAAGGGTACCTTACTTCTTGCAAGAATTAGAGGCAGTGTGGGGGCAAAACTGGAATTGTGGACCAATACCACCTGTTGCTGAACCTATTCTCCCCAAGACTACTTCTGACTATATTTCATGTCGTTCCAATGTAAAGTTTTGGGTTAAGTTGTCACCCAACAATAACCACTCCTCGGATGGACCTCATAGGCTATGATAATGCCACTGCGATAGAATATCAGAAATCTGCTATTCAAACTGCTTGCAGTATCTCGCACAGCTTCTCGGCAAACTGTATTATTTTTTGTTACATTGGTATGTCTAGCAGTTCGCCCCCTACCTAACATTGGTGGATTCTCGATTACATGTAATTAATGGCAAGGTGGGGTACTTGTTCAATAGATGTTCCCTTTTTTCCTGGACAAAACCAATATCGAGAGCAAAGCACTTTGGGTAATCAGCACCGCTGGCTCAGCTGCAATGGGGGACGAACCCAAAACCTTTTCATGTAAATCTTGCCATAGCTGCCTCTAGAGGAGGCAAGACAAAGTGGGTCAAGTGGCTTTGGGTAACATACTACTTGCAACAATTCGAGGCAGTGTGGGGGCAAAGCTGAAACTGTGGGCCCAAACCCGCTGTTGCTGAGTTCATTCTCCCGAACCCTACTTCTGACACAGCATATACTACTGACACCTTTTTTCTGTTTCTACCTAGTTGCAAGATAATGTTCAACTGTCAGCTGAAGCATCAAAAAGGTTATATAATAAATGAGCTGGATGCAGCCCATGTTTGGTCTTGTCACTATCTTCTCTTTCACATGTATAGCAGTCTCACATGAGACTATCAAAAATTGCCAAGGCTGACTATGTTTCAAGTCATCCCAAGCGGGGTATTGGGTTAAGTTTTCAACCAGCAATAATCACGCCTCAGATGGACTTCATAGGCTATGATATCGCCTCTGCGAAAGAATGATATATTACAGCTACTCAAACTGTTTACAGTGTTTTGCACAGCTTCTCCTTTAACGGTAACATTGTGTTTTAACATTGCAATGTCTAGCAGTTCGCCCCCTACCTACCACTTTGGTGGATTCTTGATGACATGTCATTCATGGCAAGGTGGGGTACTTATTCAATAGATGTTACCTTTTTCCAGTAGTAAAAAAAACAATATCGAGAGCAAAGCATTTTGGGTAATCTGCACCACTGGCTCAGCTGCAATGGGTCGCAAACCCAAAACCTTTTCAACTCAACCTTGCCACCGCTGCCTCTAGTGGAAGTGTATAACGTGGCTAAGGGTACCTTACTTCTTGCAAGAATTAGAGGCAGTGTGGGGGCAAAACTGGAATTGTGGACCAATACCACCTGTTGCTGAACCTATTCTCCCCAAGACTACTTCTGACTATATTTCATGTCGTTCCAATGTAAAGTTTTGGGTTAAGTTGTCACCCAACAATAACCACTCCTCGGATGGACCTCATAGGCTATGATAATGCCACTGCGATAGAATATCAGAAATCTGCTATTCAAACTGCTTGCAGTATCTCGCACAGCTTCTCGGCAAACTGTATTATTTTTTGTTACATTGGTATGTCTAGCAGTTCGCCCCCTACCTAACACTGGTGGATTCTCGATTACATGTAATTAATGGCAAGGTGGGGTACTTGTTCAATAGATGTTCCCTTTTTTCCTGGACAAAACCAATATCGAGAGCAAAGCACTTTGGGTAATCAGCACCGCTGGCTCAGCTGCAATGGGGGACGAACCCAAAACCTTTTCATGTAAATCTTGCCATAGCTGCCTCTAGAGGAGGCAAGACAAAGTGGGTCAAGTGGCTTTGGGTAACATACTACTTGCAACAATTCGAGGCAGTGTGGGGGCAAAGCTGAAACTGTGGGCCCAAACCCGCTGTTGCTGAGTTCATTCTCCCGAACCCTACTTCTGACACAGCATATACTACTGACACCTTTTTCTGTTTCTACCTAGTTGCAAGATAATGTTCAACTGTCAGCTGAAGCATCAAAAAGGTTATATAATAAATGAGCTGGATGCAGCCCATGTTTGGTCTTGTCACTATCTTCTCTTTCACATGTATAGCAGTCTCACATGAGACTATCAAAAATTGCCAAGGCTGACTATGTTTCAAGTCATCCCAAGCGGGGTATTGGGTTAAGTTTTCAACCAGCAATAATCACGCCTCAGATGGACTTCATAGGCTATGATATCGCCTCTGCGAAAGAACGACATATTACAGCTACTCAAACTGTTTACAGTGTTTTGCACAGCTTCTCCTTTAACGGTAACATTGTGTTTTAACATTGCAATGTCTAGCAGTTCGCCCCCTACCTACCACTTTGGTGGATTCTTGATGACATGTCATTCATGGCAAGGTGGGGTACTTATTCAATAGATGTTACCTTTTTCCAGTAGTAAAAAAAACAATATCGAGAGCAAAGCATTTTGGGTAATCTGCACCACTGGCTCAGCTGCAATGGGTCGCAAACCCAAAACCTTTTCAACTCAACCTTGCCACCGCTGCCTCTAGTGGAAGTGTATAACGTGGCTAAGGGTACCTTACTTCTTGCAAGAATTAGAGGCAGTGTGGGGGCAAAACTGGAATTGTGGACCAATACCACCTGTTGCTGAACCTATTCTCCCCAAGACTACTTCTGACTATATTTCATGTCGTTCCAATGTAAAGTTTTGGGTTAAGTTGTCACCCAACAATAACCACTCCTCGGATGGACCTCATAGGCTATGATAATGCCACTGCGATAGAATATCAGAAATCTGCTATTCAAAACTGCTTGCAGTATCTCGCACAGCTTCTCGGCAAACTGTATTATTTTTTGTTACATTGGTATGTCTAGCAGTTCGCCCCCTACCTAACACTGGTGGATTCTCGATTACATGTAATTAATGGCAAGGTGGGGTACTTGTTCAATAGATGTTCCCTTTTTTTCCTGGACAAAACCAATATCGAGAGCAAAGCACTTTGGGTAATCAGCACCGCTGGCTCAGCTGCAATGGTGGACGAACCCAAACCTTTTCATGTAAATCTTGCCATAGCTGCCTCTAGAGGAGGCAAGACAAAGTGGGTCAAGTGGCTTTGGGTAACATACTACTTGCAACAATTCGAGGCAGTGTGGGGGCAAAGCTGAAACTGTGGGCCCAAACCCGCTGTTGCTGAGTTCATTCTCCCGAACCCTACTTCTGACACAGCATATACTACTGACAACTTTTTTCTGTTTCTACCTAGTTGCAAGATAATGTTCAACTGTCAGCTGAAGCATCAAAAAGGTTATATAATAAATGAGCTGGATGCAGCCCATGTTTGGTCTTGTCACTATCTTCTCTTTCACATGTATAGCAGTCTCACATGAGACTATCAAAAATTGCCAAGGCTGACTATGTTTCAAGTCATCCCAAGCGGGGTATTGGGTTAAGTTTTCAACCAGCAATAATCACGCCTCAGATGGACTTCATAGGCTATGATATCGCCTCTGCGAAAGAATGATATATTACAGCTACTCAAACTGTTTACAGTGTTTTGCACAGCTTCTCCTTTAACGGTAACATTGTGTTTTAACATTGCAATGTCTAGCAGTTCGCCCCCTACCTACCACTTTGGTGGATTCTTGATGACATGTCATTCATGGCAAGGTGGGGTACTTATTCAATAGATGTTACCTTTTTCCAGTAGTAAAAAAAAACAATATCGAGAGCAAAGCATTTTGGGTAATCTGCACCACTGGCTCAGCTGCAATGGGTCGCAAACCCAAAACCTTTTCAACTCAACCTTGCCACCGCTGCCTCTAGTGGAAGTGTATAACGTGGCTAAGGGTACCTTACTTCTTGCAAGAATTAGAGGCAGTGTGGGGGCAAAACTGGAATTGTGGACCAATACCACCTGTTGCTGAACCTATTCTCCCCAAGACTACTTCTGACTATATTTCATGTCGTTCCAATGTAAAGTTTTGGGTTAAGTTGTCACCCAACAATAACCACTCCTCGGATGGACCTCATAGGCTATGATAATGCCACTGCGATAGAATATCAGAAATCTGCTATTCAAACTGCTTGCAGTATCTCGCACAGCTTCTCGGCAAACTGTATTATTTTTTGTTACATTGGTATGTCTAGCAGTTCGCCCCCTACCCACCTGTTGCTGAACCTATTCTCCCCAAGACTACTTCTGACTATATTTCATGTCGTTCCAATGTAAAGTTTTGGGTTAAGTTGTCACCCAACAATAACCACTCCTCGGATGGACCTCATAGGCTATGATAATGCCACTGCGATAGAATATCAGAAATCTGCTATTCAAACTGCTTGCAGTATCTCGCACAGCTTCTCGGCAAACTGTATTATTTTTTGTTACATTGGTATGTCTAGCAGTTCGCCCCCTACCTAAAATAGAATATAGCAACACTGGTGGATTCTCGATTACATGTAATTAATGGCAAGGTGGGGTACTTGTTCAATAGATGTTCCCTTTTTTCCTGGACAAAACCAATATCGAGAGCAAGGCACTTTGGGTAATCAGCACCGCTGGCTCAGCTGCAATGGTGGACGAACCAAAACCTTTTCATGTAAATCTTGCCATAGCTGCCTCTAGAGGAGGCAAGACAAAGTGGGTCAAGTGGCTTTGGGTAACATACTACTTGCAACAATTCGAGGCAGTGTGGGGGCAAAGCTGAAACTGTGGGCCCAAACCCGCTGTTGCTGAGTTCATTCTCCCGAACCCTACTTCTGACACAGCATATACTACTGACAACTTTTTCTGTTTCTACCTAGTTGCAAGATAATGTTCAACTGTCAGCTGAAGCATCAAAAAGGTTATATAATAAATGAGCTGGATGCAGCCCATGTTTGGTCTTGTCACTATCTTCTCTTTCACATGTATAGCAGTCTCACATGAGACTATCAAAAATTGCCAAGGCTGACTATGTTTCAAGTCATCCCAAGCGGGGTATTGGGTTAAGTTTTCAACCAGCAATAATCACGCCTCAGATGGACTTCATAGGCTATGATATCGCCTCTGCGAAAGAATGATATATTACAGCTACTCAAAACTGTTTACAGTGTTTTGCACAGCTTCTCCTTTAACGGTAACATTGTGTTTTAACATTGCAATGTCTAGCAGTTCGCCCCCTACCTACCACTTTGGTGGATTCTTGATGACATGTCATTCATGGCAAGGTGGGGTACTTATTCAATAGATGTTACCTTTTTCCAGTAGTAAAAAAAACAATATCGAGAGCAAAGCATTTTGGGTAATCTGCACCACTGGCTCAGCTGCAATGGGTCGCAAACCCAAAACCTTTTCAACTCAACCTTGCCACCGCTGCCTCTAGTGGAAGTGTATAACGTGGCTAAGGGTACCTTACTTCTTGCAAGAATTAGAGGCAGTGTGGGGGCAAAACTGGAATTGTGGACCAATACCACCTGTTGCTGAACCTATTCTCCCCAAGACTACTTCTGACTATATTTCATGTCGTTCCAATGTAAAGTTTTGGGTTAAGTTGTCACCCAACAATAACCACTCCTCGGATGGACCTCATAGGCTATGATAATGCCACTGCGATAGAATATCAGAAATCTGCTATTCAAACTGCTTGCAGTATCTCGCACAGCTTCTCGGCAAACTGTATTATTTTTTGTTACATTGGTATGTCTAGCAGTTCGCCCCCTACCCACCTGTTGCTGAACCTATTCTCCCCAAGACTACTTCTGACTATATTTCATGTCGTTCCAATGTAAAGTTTTGGGTTAAGTTGTCACCCAACAATAACCACTCCTCGGATGGACCTCATAGGCTATGATAATGCCACCTGCGATAGAATATCAGAAATCTGCTATTCAACTGCTTGCAGTATCTTCGCACAGCTTCTCGGCAAAACTGTATTATTTTTTGTTACATTGGTATGTCTAGCAGTTCGCCCCCTACCTAAAATAGAATATAGCAACACTGGTGGATTCTCGATTACATGTAATTAATGGCAAGGTGGGTACTTGTTCAATAGATGTTCCCTTTTTTCCTGGACAAAACCAATATCGAGAGCAAGGCACTTTGGGTAATCAGCACCGCTGGCTCAGCTGCAATGGGGGACGAACCCAAAACCTTTTCATGTAAATCTTGCCATAGCTGCCTCTAGAGGAGGCAAGACAAAGTGGGTCAAGTGGCTTGGGTAACATACTACTTGCAACAATTCGAGGCAGTGTGGGGGCAAAGCTGAAACTGTGGGCCCAAACCCGCTGTTGCTGAGTTCATTCTCCCGAACCCTACTTCTGACACAGCATATACTACTGACACCTTTTTTCTGTTTCTACTAGTTGCAAGATAATGTTCAACTGTCAGCTGAAGCATCAAAAAGGTTATATAATAAATGAGCTGGATGCAGCCCATGTTTGGTCTTGTCACTATCTTCTCTTTCACATGTATAGCAGTCTCACATGAGACTATCAAAAATTGCCAAGGCTGACTATGTTTCAAGTCATCCCAAGCGGGGTATTGGGTTAAGTTTTCAACCAGCAATAATCACGCCTCAGATGGACTTCATAGGCTATGATTTCGCCTCTGCGAAAGAATGATATATACAGCTACTCAAACTGTTTACAGTGTTTTGCACAGCTTCTCCTTTAACGGTAACATTGTGTTTTAACATTGCAATGTCCAGCAGTTCGCCCCCTACCTACCACTTTGGTGGATTCTTGATGACATGTCATTCATGGCAAGGTGGGGTACTTATTCAATAGATGTACCTTTTTCCAGTAGTAAAAAAAACAATATCGAGAGCAAAGCATTTTGGGTAATCTGCACCACTGGCTCAGCTGCAATGGGTCGCAAACCCAAACCTTTTCAACTCAACCTTGCCACCGCTGCCTCTAGTGGAAGTGTATAACGTGGCTAAGGGTACCTTACTTCTTGCAAGAATTAGAGGCAGTGTGGGGGCAAAACTGGAATTGTGGACCAATACCACCTGTTGCTGAACCTATTCTCCCCAAGACTACTTCTGACTATATTTCATGTCGTTCCAATGTAAAGTTTTGGGTTAAGTTGTCACCCAACAATAACCACTCCTCGGATGGACCTCATAGGCTATGATAATGCCACTGCGATAGAATATCAGAAATCTGCTATTCAAACTGCTTGCAGTATCTCGCACAGCTTCTCGGCAAACTGTATTATTTTTTGTTACATTGGTATGTCTAGCAGTTCGCCCCCCTACCTAACACTGGTGGATTCTCGATTACATGTAATTAATGGCAAGGTGGAGGTACTTGTTCAATAGATGTTCCCTTTTTTCCTGGACAAACCAATATCGAGAGCAAAGCACTTTGGGTAATCAGCACCGCTGGCTCAGCTGCAATGGGGGACGAACCCAAAACCTTTTCATGTAAATCTTGCCATAGCTGCCTCTAGAGGAGGCAAGACAAAGTGGGTCAAGTGGCTTTGGGTAACATACTACTTGCAACAATTCGAGGCAGTGTGGGGCAAAGCTGAAACTGTGGGCCCAAACCCGCTGTTGCTGAGTTCATTCTCCGAACCCTACTTCTGACACAGCATATACTACTGACACCTTTTTTTCTGTTTCTACCTAGTTGCAAGATAATGTTCAACTGTCAGCTGGAAGCATCAAAAAGGTTATATAATAAATGAGCTGGATGCAGCCCATGTTTGGTCTTGTCACTATCTTCTCTTTCACATGTATAGCAGTCTCACATGAGACTATCAAAAATTGCCAAGGCTGACTATGTTTCAAGTCATCCCAAGCGGGGTATTGGGTTAAGTTTTCAACCAGCAATAATCACGCCTCAGATGGACTTCATAGGCTATGATATCGCCTCTGCGAAAGAACAACATATTACAGCTACTCAAACTGTTTACAGTGTTTTGCACAGCTTCTCCTTTAACGGTAACATTGTGTTTTAACATTGCAATGTCTAGCAGTTCGCCCCCTACCTACCACTTTGGTGGATTCTTGATGACATGTCATTCATGGCAAGGTGGGGTACTTATTCAATAGATGTTACCTTTTTCCAGTAGTAAAAAAAACAATATCGAGAGCAAAGCATTTTGGGTAATCTGCACCACTGGCTCAGCTGCAATGGGTCGCAAACCCAAAACCTTTTCAACTCAACCTTGCCACCGCTGCCTCTAGTGGAAGTGTATAACGTGGCTAAGGGTACCTTACTTCTTGCAAGAATTAGAGGCAGTGTGGGGGCAAAACTGGAATTGTGGACCAATACCACCTGTTGCTGAACCTATTCTCCCAAGACTACTTCTGACTATATTTCATGTCGTTCCAATGTAAAGTTTTGGGTTAAGTTGTCACCCAACAATAACCACTCCTCGGATGGACCTCATAGGCTTGATAATGCCACTGCGATAGAATATCAGAAATCTGCTATTCAAACTGCTTGCAGTATCTCGCACAGCTTCTCGGCAAACTGTATTATTTTTTGTTACATTGGTATGTCTAGCAGTTCGCCCCTACCTAACACTGGTGGATTCTCGATTACATGTAATTAATGGCAAGGTGGGGTACTTGTTCAATAGATGTTCCCTTTTTTCCTGGACAAAACCATATCGAGAGCAAAGCACTTTGGGTAATCAGCACCGCTGGCTCAGCTGCAATGGGGGACGAACCCAAACCTTTTCATGTAAATCTTGCCATAGCTGCCTCTAGAGGAGGCAAGACAAAGTGGGTCAAGTGGCTTTGGGTAACATACTACTTGCAACAATTCGAGGCAGTGTGGGGCAAAGCTGAAACTGTGGGCCCAAACCCGCTGTTGCTGAGTTCATTCTCCCGAACCCTACTTCTGACACAGCATATACTACTGACAACTTTTTTCTGTTTCTACCTAGTTGCAAGATAATGTTCAACTGTCTGTCAGCTGAAGCATCAAAAAGGTTATATAATAAATGAGCTGGATGCAGCCCATGTTTGGTCTTGTCACTATCTTCTCTTTCACATGTATAGCAGTCTCACATGAGACTATCAAAAATTGCCAAGGCTGACTATGTTTCAAGTCATCCCAAGCGGGGTATTGGGTTAAGTTTTCAACCAGCAATAATCACGCCTCAGATGGACTTCATAGGCTATGATATCGCCTCTGCGAAAGAATGATATATTACAGCTACTCAAACTGTTTACAGTGTTTTGCACAGCTTCTCCTTTAACGGTAACATTGTGTTTTAACATTGCAATGTCTAGCAGTTCGCCCCCCTACCTACCACTTGGTGGATTCTTGATGACATGTCATTCATGGCAAGGTGGGGTACTTATTCAATAGATGTTACCTTTTTCCAGTAGTAAAAAAAACAATATCGAGAGCAAAGCATTTTTGGGTAATCTGCACCACTGGCTCAGCTGCAATAGGTCGCAAACCCAAAACCTTTTCAACTCAACCTTGCCACCGCTGCCTCTAGTGGAAGTGTATAACGTGGCTAAGGGTACCTTACTTCTTGCAAGAATTAGAGGCAGTGTGGGGGCAAAACTGGAATTGTGGACCAATACCACCTGTTGCTGAACCTATTCTCCCCAAGACTACTTCTGACTATATTTCATGTCGTTCCAATGTAAAGTTTTGGGTTAAGTTGTCACCCAACAATAACCACTCCTCGGATGGACCTCATAGGCTATGATAATGCCACTAGCGATAGAATATCAGAAATCTGCTATTCAAACTGCTTGCAGTATCTCGCACAGCTTCTCGGCAAACTGTATTATTTTTTGTTACATTGGTATGTCTAGCAGTTCGCCCCCTACCTAACACTGGTGGATTCTCGATTACATGTAATTAATGGCAAGGTGGGGTACTTGTTCAATAGATGTTCCCTTTTTTCCTGGACAAAACCAATATCGAGAGCAAAGCACTTTGGGTAATCAGCACCGCTGGCTCAGCTGCAATGGGGGACGAACCCAAAACCTTTTCATGTAAATCTTGCCATAGCTGCCTCTAGAGGAGGCAAGACAAAGTGGGTCAAGTGGCTTTGGGTAACATACTACTTGCAACAATTCGAGGCAGTGTGGGGCAAAGCTGAAACTGTGGGCCCAAACCCGCTGTTGCTGAGTTCATTCTCCCGAACCCTACTTCTGACACAGCATATACTACTGACACCTTTTTTCTGTTTCTACCTAGTTGCAAGATAATGTTCAACTGTCAGCTGAAGCATCAAAAAGGTTATATAATAAATGAGCTGGATGCAGCCCATGTTTGGTCTTGTCACTATCTTCTCTTTCACATGATTAGCAGTCTCACATGAGACTATCAAAAATTGCCAAGGCTGACTATGTTTCAAGTCATCCCAAGCGGGGTATTGGGTTAAGTTTTTCAACCAGCAATAATCACGCCTCAGATGGACTTCATAGGCTATGATATCGCCTCTGCGAAAGAACAACATATTACAGCTACTCAAACTGTTTACAGTGTTTTGCACAGCTTCTCCTTTAACGGTAACATTGTGTTTTAACATTGCAATGTCTAGCAGTTCGCCACCTACCTACCACTTTGGTGGATCTTGATGACATGTCATTCATGGCAAGGTGGGGTACTTATTCAATAGATGTTACCTTTTTCCAGTAGTAAAAAAACAATATCGAGAGCAAAGCATTTTGGGTAATCTGCACCACTGGCTCAGCTGCAATAGGTCGCAAACCCAAAACCTTTTCAACTCAACCTTGCCACCGCTGCCTCTAGTGGAAGTGTATAACGTGGCTAAGGGTACCTTACTTCTTGCAAGAATTAGAGGCAGTGTGGGGCAAAACTGGAATTGGGACCAATACCACCTGTTGCTGAACCTATTCTCCCCAAGACTACTTCTGACTATATTTCATGTCGTTCCAATGTAAAGTTTTGGGTTTAAGTTGTCACCCAACAATAACCACTCCTCGGATGGGACCTCAATAGGCTATGATAATGCCACTGCGATAGAATATCAGAAATCTGCTATTCAAACTGCTTGCAGTATCTCGCACAGCTTCTCGGCAAAACTGTATATATTTTTTGTTACATTGGTATGTCTAGCAGTTCGCCCCCTACCTAACACTGGTTGGATTCTCGATTACATGTAATTAATGGCAAGGTGGGGTACTTGTTCAATAGATGTTCCCTTTTTCCTGGACAAAACCAATACTCGAGAGCAAAGCACTTTGGGTAATCAGCACCGCTGGCTCAGCTGCAATGGGGACGAACCCAAAACCTTTTCATGTAAATCTTGCCATAGCTGCCTCTAGAGGAGGCAAGACAAAGTGGGTCAAGTGGCTTTGGGTAACATACTACTTGCAACAATTCGAGGCAGTGTGGGGCAAAGCTGAAACTGTGGGCCCAAACCCGCTGTTGCTGAGTTCATTCTCCCCGAACCCTACTTCTGACACAGCATATACTACTGACACCTTTTTTCTGTTTTCTACCTAGTTGCAAGATAATGTTCAACTGTCAGCTGAAGCATCAAAAGGTTATATAATAAATGAGCTGGATGCAGCCCATGTTTGGTCTTGTCACTATCTTTCTCTTTCACATGATTAGCAGTCTCACATGAGACTATCAAAAATTGCCAAGGCTGACTATGTTTCAAGTCATCCCAAGCGGGGTATTGGGTTAAGTTTTCAACCAGCAATAATCACGCCTCAGATGGACTTCATAGGCTATGATATCGCCTCTGCGAAAGAATGAATATATTACAGCTACTCAAACTGTTTACAGTGTTTTGCACAGCTTCTCCTTTAACGGTAACATTGTGTTTTAACATTGCAATGTCTAGCAGTTCGCCCCCTACCTACCACTTTGGTGGATTCTTGATGACATGTCATTCATGGCAAGGTGGGGTACTTATTCAATAGATGTTACCTTTTCCAGTAGTAAAAAAACAATATCGAGAGCAAAGCATTTTGGGTAATCTGCACCACTGGCTCAGCTGCAATGGGTCGCAAACCCAAAACCTTTTCAACTCAACCTTGCCACCGCTGCCTCTAGTGGAAGTGTATAACGTGGCTAAGGGTACCTTACTTCTTGCAAGAATTAGAGGCAGTGTGGGGGCAAAACTGGAATTGTGGACCAATACCACCTGTTGCTGAACCTATTCTCCCCAAGACTACTTCTGACTATATTTCATGTCGTTCCAATGTAAAGTTTTGGGTTAAGTTGTCACCCAACAATAACCACTCCTCGGATGGACCTCATAGGCTATGATAATGCCACTGCGATAGAATATCAGAAATCTGCTATTCAAACTGCTTGCAGTATCTCGCACAGCTTCTCGGCAAACTGTATATTTTTGTTACATTGGTATGTCTAGCAGTTCGCCCCCTACCTAACACTGGTGGATTCTCGATTACATGTAATTAATGGCAAGGTGGGTACTTGTTCAATAGATTTCCCTTTTTTCCTGGACAAAACCAATATCGAGAGGCAAAGCACTTTGGGTAATCATCACCGCTGGCTCAGCTGCAATGGGGGACGAACCCAAACCTTTTCATGTAAATCTTGCCATAGCTGCCTCTAGAGGAGCAAGACAAAGTGGGTCAAGTGGCTTTGGGTAACATACTACTTGCAACAATTCGAGGCAGTGTGGGGGCAAAGCTGAAACTGTGGGCCCAAACCCGCTGTTGCTGAGTTCATTCTCCCGAACCCTACTTCTGACACAGCATATACTACTGACAACTTTTTTCTGTTTCTACCTAGTTGCAAGATAATGTTCAACTGTCAGCTGAAGCATCAAAAAGGTTATATAATAAATGAGCTGGATGCAGCCCATGTTTGGTCTTGTCACTATCTTCTCTTTCACATGTATAGCAGTCTCACATGAGACTATCAAAAATTGCCAAGGCTGACTATGTTTCAAGTCATCCCAAGCGGGGTATTGGGTTAAGTTTTCAACCAGCAATAATCACGCCTCAGATGGACTTCATAGGCTATGATATCGCCTCTGCGAAAGAATGATATATTACAGCTACTCAAACTGTTTACAGTGTTTTGCACAGCTTCTCCTTTAACGGTAACATTGTGTTTTAACATTGCAATGTCTAGCAGTTCGCCCCCTACCTACCACTTTGGTGGATTCTTGATGACATGTCATTCATGGCAAGGTGGGGTACTTATTCAATAGATGTTACCTTTTTCCAGTAGTAAAAAAAACAATATCGAGAGCAAAGCATTTTGGGTAATCTGCACCACTGGCTCAGCTGCAATGGGTCGCAAACCCAAAACCTTTTCAACTCAACCTTGCCACCGCTGCCTCTAGTGGAAGTGTATAACGTGGCTAAGGGTACCTTACTTCTTGCAAGAATTAGAGGCAGTGTGGGGGCAAAACTGGAATTGTGGACCAATACCACCTGTGCTGAACCTATTCTCCCCAAGACTACTTCTGACTATATTTCATGTCGTTCCAATGTAAAGTTTTGGGTTAAGTTGTCACCCAACAATAACCACTCCTCGGATGGACCTCATAGGCTATGATAATGCCACTGCGATAGAATATCAGAAATCTGCTATTCAAACTGCTTGCAGTATCTCGCACAGCTTCTCGGCAAACTGTATTATTTTTTGTTACATTGGTATGTCTAGCAGTTCGCCCCCTACCTAACACTGGTGGATTCTCGATTACATGTAATTAATGGCAAGGTGGGGTAACTTGTTCAATAGATGTTCCCTTTTTTCCTGGACAAAACCAATATCGAGAGCAAAGCACTTTGGGTAATCAGCACCGCTGGCTCAGCTGCAATGGGGGACGAACCCAAAACCTTTTCATGTAAATCTTGCCATAGCTGCCTCTAGAGGAGGCAAGACAAAGTGGGTCAAGTGGCTTTGGGTACATACTACTTGCAACAATTCGAGGCAGTGTGGGGGCAAAGCTGAAACTGTGGGCCCAAACCCGCTGTTGCTGAGTTCATTCTCCCGAACCCTACTTCTGACACAGCATATACTACTGACAACTTTTTTCTGTTTCTACCTAGTTGCAAGATAATGTTCAACTGTCAGCTGAAGCATCAAAAAGGTTATATAATAAATGAGCTGGATGCAGCCCATGTTTGGTCTTGTCACTATCTTCTCTTTCACATGTATAGCAGTCTCACATGAGACTATCAAAAATTGCCAAGGCTGACTATGTTTCAAGTCATCCCAAGCGGGGTATTGGGTTAAGTTTTCAACCAGCAATAATCACGCCTCAGATGGACTTCATAGGCTATGATATCGCCTCTGCGAAAGAATGATATATTACAGCTACTCAAACTGTTTACAGTGTTTTGCACAGCTTCTCCTTTAACGGTAAATTGTGTTTTAACATTGCAATGTCTAGCAGTTCGCCCCCTACCTACCACTTTGGTGGATTCTTGATGACATGTCATTCATGGCAAGGTGGGGTACTTATTCAATAGATGTTACCTTTTTTCCAGTAGTAAAAAAAACAATATCGAGAGCAAAGCATTTTGGGTAATCTGCACCACTGGCTCAGCTGCAATGGGTCGCAAACCAAAACCTTTTCAACTCAACCTTGCCACCGCTGCCTCTAGTGGAAGTGTATAACGTGGCTAAGGGTACCTTACTTCTTGCAAGAATTAGAGGCAGTGTGGGGGCAAAACTGGAATTGTGGACCAATACCACCTGTTGCTGAACCTATTCTCCCCAAGACTACTTCTGACTATATTTCATGTCGTTCCAATGTAAAGTTTTGGGTTAAGTTGTCACCCAACAATAACCACTCCTCGGATGGACCTCATAGGCTATGATAATGCCACTGCGATAGAATATCAGAAATCTGCTATTCAAACTGCTTGGCAGTATCTATCCTCGCAAGCTTCTCGGCAAACTGTATTATTTTTTGTTTACATTGGTAGGTCTAGGGGCAGTTCGCCCCCTACCTAACACTGGTGGTTCCTTATCGATTACATGTAATTAAATGGCAAGGTGGGGTACTTGTTCAATAGATGTTCCCTTTTTTCCTGGACAAAAACCAATATCGAGAGCAAAGCACTTTGGGTAATCAGCACCGCTGGCTCAGCTGCAATGGGGGACGAACCCCAAAACCTTTTCATGTAAATCTTGCCATAGCTGGCCTCTAGAGGAGGCAAGACAAAGTGGGTCAAGTGGCTTTGGGTAAATACTACTTGCAACAATTCGAGGGCAGTGTGGGGCACAGCTGAAACTGTGGGCCCAAACCCCTTTGCTGAGTTCATTCTCCCGAACCCTACTTCTGACAGCATATACTACTGACAACTTTTTTTTTCTGTTTCTACCTAGTTGCAAGATATGTTCAAACTGTCAGCTGAAGCATCAAAAGGGTTATATACTAAATGAGCTGGATGCAGGCCCATGTTTGGTCTTGTCAGCTATCTTCTCTTTCACATGT